>NC_034177.2:49915702-50205702 GCF_002021735.2 Oncorhynchus kisutch
GGTGGGGCTTTGGTGACAAAACGGATGGCACTGTGATAGACTGCATCCAATATGTTGAGTAGAGTTTTGGAGACTATTTTGGAAATGACATCGCCGAAGTCAGGGATCGGTAGGATAGTCAGTTTTACCAGGGTATGTTTGGCAGCATGAGTTAAGGATGCTTTGTTGTGAAATAGGAAGCCGATTCTAGATTTCATTTTGGATTGGAGATGCTTAATATGAGTCTGGAAGGAGAGTTTACAGTCTAACCAGACACCTAGGTATTTGTAGATGTCCACATATTCTAAGTCAGAACCGTCAAGAGTAGTGATGCTGGACGGGCGGGCAGGTGCTGGTAGCGATCGGTTGAAGAGCATGCATTTAGTTTTACTTGCATTTAAGAGCAGTGGGAGGCCGCGGAAGGAGAGCTGTATGGCATTGAAGCTCGTCTGGAGGTTAGTTAACACAGTGTCCAAAGAAGAGCCAGACGTATGCAGAATGGTAACATCTGCGTAGAGGTGGTTCAGAGAATCACTAGCAGCAAGACCGACATCATTGATATATACAGAGAAAAGAGTCGGCACGAGAATTAAACCCTGTGGCACATCCATAGAGACTGCCAGAGGTCCGGACAACAGGTCCTCCGATTTGACACACTGAACTCTGTCTGAGAAGTAGTTGGTGAACTAGGCGAGGCAGTCATTTGAGAAACCAAGGCTGTTGAGTCTGCCGATAAGAATGTGGTGATTGACAATGTCGAAAGCCTTGGCCAGGACTATAAATACAGCTGCACAGTATTGTCTCTTATTGATGGATGTTATATCATTTAGGACCTTGAGCATGGCTGAGGTGCACTCATGACCAGCTTGGAAACCAGATTGCATAGCGGAGTAGGTACGGTGGGATTCGAAATGGTCGGTGATCTGTTTGTTAACTTGGCTTTTGAAGACCTTAGAAAGGCAGTGTAGGATAGATATAGGTCTGTAGCTGTTTGGGTCTAGAGTGTCTCCCCCTTTGAAGAGGGGATTGACCTTGGCAGCTTTCCAGTCTTTAGGGATCTCAGACGATACGAAAGAGAGGTTGAACAGGCTAGTAAGAGGGATTGCAACAATTTTGGCGGATACTTTTATAAATAGAGAGTCCAGATTGTCTAGTTCTGCTGATTTGTCGGGGTCCAGATTTTGCAGTTCTTTCAGAACACCAGCTATCTGGATTTGGGTGAAGGAGAAATGGTGGAGGCTTGGGCAAGTTGCTGTGGGGGTTGCAGGGCTGTTGAACAGGGTAGGGGTGGCCAGGTGGAAAGCATGGCCAGCCGTAAAAAAATGCTGATTGAAATTCTCAATTATTGTGGATTTATCGTGGGTGACAGTGTTTCCTAGCCTCAGTGCAGTAGGCAGCTGGGAGGAGGTGCACTTATTCTCCATGGACTTCACAGTGTCCCAAAACATTTTGGAGTTTGTTTTCATTTCTGTTTGGAAAAGCTTGCCTTTGCTTTCCTAACTGCCTGTGTATATTGGTTCCTAACTTCCCTGAAAAGTTGCATATCGCGGGGGCTATTCAAGTCTAATGCAGTACGCCACAGGATGTTTTGTACTGGTCAAGGACAGTCAGGCCTGGAGTGAACCATGGCTATATCTGTTCCTGGTTCTACATTTTTTGAATGGGGCATGCTTATTTAAGATTGTGAGGAAAACACTTTTAAAGAATAACCAGGCATCTTCTACTGACGGAATGATGTCAATTACCTTCCAGGATACCCGGGCCAGGTCGATTAGAAAGGCCTGCTCGCTGAAGTGTTTTAGGGAGTGTTTGACAGTGATGAGGGGTGGTCGTTTGACCGCAGACCCATTACGGATGCAAGCAATGAGTCAGTGATCGCTGAGATCCTGGTTGAAGACAGCAGAGGTGTATTTGGAGGGCAGTTTGGTTAGGATGATAACTTTGAGGGTGCCTGTGCTTAAGGATTTGGGGTTTTACCAAATCAGTCAGATCAGCTTTGCAATAAATAACTTCAACCAGACCCTCTCTCACCTACAGAGGGGAGGAGGAGGGAACTGGTTGGGGTTAATGACTCACACCCTGTTGTAAATCAAGGATAGAACATTCAGGCATCTCCCTCTACAAATTCACCCAAGGAATGTGCCTTTGTTTCAACAGACCTCTAACACGTTCTAAATCGAATACTGGAACAATATTTATAATATTGAACGTGAGGAATGGTCAGAGGCGATCTATAGAACACTGGTGACGTTTTGGGTATTATTTTGTAATGTCATTAAAAAATGTTATAAAGGAAATAATGTAACTTGGAAAGCATGCCAATTCTGTGTGTGATGTGTCTATCCGATGCGTTGTGCATGAGATATGAAAAATAATTAAAGTGTTTTTGTTAAGAGAGGGACATGATTATAACAGATAATCATTTTACATAACTTTGCACAGTGACAAGTCACACCCTTGAGTGAGGTCAGACAGCATGTCAGCCTGACGGAACCGCACTTTTGATCAAACTGTATAAAATGATGGGTTAAGAATGAACATATTAGACCAGAGAGACAAGGTGCTGCAGCTCACGTTTAAAGTGGTTTGAACTCTGACTCTCACCATGAGGTAGAGATGATAAAGTCACCTTCTGGACAATCATTCTACTTCTCTACTCAAATCACTATAGTATGCTACTCTCATCATATTACTCTAGCCATGTTCAAAGAAGCATCTTCCAGAGCAAATGGAAGAAGAAGAAACTCTGTAGTTCTGTTCAGGACTACACGACAAGTCACAGGATGCGGGACAACGGCAGAAGAGAACAACAGTAGAAGACAGGTGGGAACCCCTTTTGGACAATCAGAGCCTAAGAAGCGTGCCACGAAAAAGGCCCAACTCCCTTTCCTGGTTCCGACAGAAATACACGGAGAACCAAGACAATTCACTGAAAAACATTAATGATTTCTTATTCAAAGACGGTGGTTTGTGTGCAAAGTATATGGTTACTATGAGAGTAGTTTCTAAATGTACTGAAGTATTATGTCTCTGTCCCTCTCTCTCTCTCGCCCTCTCCATGTCTTTTGTAACAAGCAGCCATATTGTTGTTAGTCCGCCAGGGACCTGTTTCTAATGTATTAGTGTGTATGTTTATCCTGTGTTATCATTTAGTTAGCTAGTAAATAAACAATTAAACCAATTTGTGTAGTACTGAATCATAAGTAAAGCTCAGGTTTTTGTAGATGCAAGGTTGCGACTGTTCAGAATGATGATATGTTAAGAGGTTATGATTAATACATTGACTATTTTATAGAAGTGATAGGTAAAGACATTTAGAGTTTAATTTGGGAGATGGTAACTCTTTAAAGAACTGCTCTCGTGGTGCCCCAAACCCTAATGAGTTAATTGTCACATGATTAATTTAATCGGGTAACAATTAAACACAGTTAGTTGATGAGATAAATAACAATCATCATATTAATGAAAGTAAAGTCACGACATCTAGCTTAAACAGACCGGGAGAGGGATAATTAACACTAAGGACAAACGAATGGAAAGGATAGATGTCACGTCACTGTCCTTTACTGTCCTCTACACACACCCAGATCACAGGGAGGATGAGATGGTTGGGAAGAGAGGGGCTGTGTCCAAAATGCTACCCTATTCTCTTTATAGTGCACTATTTTTCGTGCCATGTCGGACACAGACAGGGTTGGAGAGGCAGGGGGCCCGGCCCTCTCCCTGCGGCAGACTAGGAGCCTTCATAGCCAGGGATTGAGGGATTTAAGATTCAGACAGTATCTTCATTAGTTCTCCTAGCCTCGATTAATCATCATTAAGGCTAGCCTTCAGGTAGCAGGATCAGCCAGTCAACCCACCGTCCTCAGGGTCAGTGAGTGAGTCCAACCTCTGTATAGTTTGTCCCTGGGCTGGGCCACTCACTCAGTTAGTCACTCAGTCCCACATGTCTCCATCCCTGGACCACCCCCTCGCTTAGTCAGTCACTCAGTCCCACGTGTCCCCATCCCTCTGCCATACTATCAGTCTTACCTCCCTGTGATTTCTATCTTTCTGTGTGTAGTCCTGGAGTGGCTGCATGTACATCTGTATTGTGTCACCCGTCCATGTGAAGCACATAAACCTATTCAAATCTATTTTCTCCGTAGGAAATAGCATGCTAAGTCACTCTGTTCCATCCACATCCCTAAAAACATGATTACATTTTCCATCTGAGCATGACTCACTGGATTCTTCAGAAGACTAATGTCTTAGAAAGCTTAATCTATCTAGGAAAATACCGCCGAATCAAAAATAAGGGATTGAATATGAGGGAATATAGAAAAATACATCTGTAGGGGCTAATGTGTCCCAGATGTGTCATGTACATGAACGTCTGCTATAGTCTACAGCATGTGTCATGATTTTTGGGTTCTTTATGCCTGAGCCCTAAATGTTCAGTAGCAGCTGTCAGCTTCAGATATGTCATACAGCAACAATATAACCATGCTAATCCCGCTCAGGCCTTTGTGTTGCTCCTGTAATCTGTTCCATAGCAAGAAAGCTTGGCGCTCATAAATCTGTACTATTTAATGATTTATCCTTATTCATCCTGTAGCTCCAGATGGGTCAAGAAGGAGGGACGGAGGATGGAGGGACGGATGGACAAAGGGACGGAGGAAAGGGTATGGCTGGATGGACAGAGGGGCGGATGGAGGGAGGAGGAGAGATGGACGGATGGAGGGACGGAAGATGGCGGGACAATGGAACGAGGCAGGACGGAAAAAACAGATGAACAGAATTAACGAAGGGTGAACGGGAAGTAAAGTAGCCCGGTTGAAGTTTAATTTAAGTTTACTCGAGTGCATTATTAATGGAAGGAGGAGGGGAATGTATTGTGCAGCATTGTGATAAAGACGAGCAGTAATTAGAGCAAGGCCATTTATTCCTGCCTCCGTCTACACATTCATCATCCTGGCTGAAGAAAAAAGAGAGGATGAGATGAGACAACAAAAAAAAGAGGAGGAAAGAAGGAGAAAGTCAAATCAAATACATTTTTATTTGCCACGTGCGCTGAATACAACAACTTTACTGTGAAATGCTTACTTACGAGCCCTTTCACAACAATGCAGAGTTGAAAAGTAAGAACATTAGCAAACAGAAAATAGTAACACAGATAACAATAATGAGGCTACACTGTATATACAAGTGGTACAGGTACTGAGGCAATGTGCAGGGGTACGAGGTAGTTGATGTAGAATGTACTTGTAGATAGGGGTAAAAGTGACTAGGCAATAAGGATAGACAATAGAACAGAGTAGCAGCAGCATATGGATAGAGTGAAAGTATGTGTGTGGCATCAATGTGTGTGTGTGTGTGTGTGTGTGTGTGTGTGTGTGTGTGTGTGTGTGTGTGTGTGTGTGTGTGTGTGTGTGTGTGTGTGTGTGTGTGTGTGTGTGTGTGTGTGTGTGTGTGTGTGTGTGTTGAAGTGTCAGTGTAAGTATGACTGAGTGCATGGGTAGAGTCGGTATAAGAGATTCAGTGCAAAAAAGTGTAAATGCAATAGTAGCCATTTGATTAACTGTTCAGTAGTCTTATGACTTGGGAGTAAAAGCTGTTTAGGTGCCTTTCGGTCCCAGATTTGGCACTCCGGTATCTCTTGCCATGCGGTAGGAGAGTGAACAGTCTATGGTTGGGTTGGCTGGGGTCTTTGACAATTTTCCAGGCCTTCCTCTGACACTTCCTGGTATACTGTAGGTCCTGGATGGCAGAAAGGAGAAACGAGAGAGGAGAGAAATACATGTATGTCTCACTAGCAGACAGTGGACAGTCACATTCAGACCTTTGACTTGTCTAAATGAGATATTATAAACATAAACAATGGATATAAACAGTATTGTCAACTTTTAAAATTCCAATATCTCATTTCTTTGTGTCTAACTTTTGTATCTATTAGGAAGATACTGGATGTAGCCTGCTGTGTCTGGTTCAAAAGCGTTTCTAAAAGGGGATTTTCTTTTCCATTAGGGTAACGGCGTAGGGAAGAGCAGAAAATAAGTCTGATGGCGTGGAGGATCATCTAAGAGTTTCTCCCCTCTGCTCTGCTGGGAGACTGTCGCTGCCAAGGAGAAATTACACATCAGAGGAGATCATTACCAGGAAGAAGCCTGGGGAATGGAGAGAATGAACAGAGAGAGGGAGGAATGGAACAACAGCATTTCTATGCATTCCAAATGGCACCGTATTCCCTCCATAGTGCCCATGGCCCTGGTCAAATGTAGTGCACTATATAAGGAATAGGGTGCCATTTGGAACGTAGCCCGTGGCTCCCAAGCCCATGCAGTATAAATGGAAATCCAATACAGTGTTTGGCTGGCACAATGATTTGATCATTAGTGAAGAGCAGGCTGTGACACCAAATAATATCTTGAGAAAATATGAGCCATATTTCAGGTAAAAGTAACCAATCCAATTCTGGTGAGAAATGCTTGAAAATGCAAAGTCATAAAAGGCGAGGTATCTGAGAAAGAGAGGATTAATCAATAAATCAATCTGTGAATACAATACATGTGTGAAATTAATGAGTGATTGAATGATGGTGTTTCTCAGTTCTCACAGATCTGTGTAGAAAGGACTGGTTATGTTTCCCAAATGGCACCCTATTCCCTATATAGAATAGGGTGCCATTTGAGATGTAACCAGGGACTGATGCAGACATGCTGCAGTAGATTGGGCTTGCACAGGGGGCATTGATTTACCCCCCCCCCCTTAAAACACCACACTATCCAATTCCCACAAATGAAAAATAATTATCCTAAATGCACCCATGAGGCCACTTAGGATGCAGCCAGTGAGACAACTGGAGATTCTTCTTCTGTACTGAATAATTTATATCTTATTCATGTTAGAAAACATTGTTCACTTAGATATTCATTTAATAACCATACACAAAGAAAGGGAGGCTGTATAAGCACACTGACAGATGCAAAAGCATATAATCTCATAAAGCACATGAGGCCTTTTGTATTTGGACGACTGTCTGGGAATATCTTTCTAGGACACTGTTGTCTAACACTGTTTTGGATAAAAATACCCAGATCGATGGGAACATAATTATTGTTCACTTAGATATTCATTTAATAACCATACACAAAAGCAAATCTCATAAAGCACAGTAGGCCTTTTGTACTTGGGACTACCGTCTGCGAATATCTTTATAGGACATTGTTGTCTAACACTGTTTTGGATTTTAAAAATACCCAGATGGCTTACAGGACATGAAAGGAATGGTTACTGGACTTAGAGAACAGGGGTTTTAAAGTAAAGTACTCAATTATACAACGCATCTTATTTTTCACTTGCAGAGTTTTTGTTGGTTACAACGGTTATGTCCCAAACGACACACTATTCTCTATACATTGCACTACTAAAGGAGTGCACTTTCAATGGAATAAGGTGTCAGTGGGGACGTAGAAACCTTTCAGAATGAGGCTGCTGTTTCATAACCAGTAGTCTGGTCACTGAGGAGCATCAGATTGGGTTTAAAATACTATTTGAAATATTTGAAATACTTTGAGCTTGCACTGCACTTTTGGGATTTTTCTATCGATTCACATGCAACAGGCAAGCTAATTCAAGCACAGCTAAACTATTTGAAATGATTTCAAATAGTATTTGAACCCCGGTCTGAAGAGCATTCAGTGTCAGCCTCATTAATATCATCCATCCTGAATGATGAAAAGCACATCAGACCTCACCTTTAACCAGTAACCAGACACTTTACAGTCCAGTAACATTACATGTTTCATGTTGTTGATATATAACTCCTTCATGTTTGAACCCTCACAGAACTGAATGACCCCTACTGACAGCTTGGCTTTAAGTCGCCCTATGTCCTCTTCATTAGGCTGTAGAGGGATGGCAAACTCAAAGAAGACTCCGTACGACAGTGATGGGATCTAACTCCGGGGGTACAACGCCCACTTCATTTCTTAGATCCACCAATCAAGAGGCTTCAAGACAGACTGGTTCTACAGTGGGACCTCTGAGATACGAACACCTTGGGAATGGAAGTTTCAGAAACAGTGTCTGCGTTTTTACTCAGTGATTCGTTTATTGGGTACACCCATCTGGTACCGGGTCGGACCCTGTTTTACCTCCAGAACAGCCCAAATTATTTGGGGCATGGACACATTGCTCAATTGGTTTCAAGGGACCTAATGTGTGCCAGGAAATCATTCCCCACACCATTATACCACCACCACCACCAGCCTGTACCATTGACACCAGACAGGAAGGGGCCATAGACTCATGCTGCTTACGCCAAATCCTGACTGCCATCACCATGACACAACTGGAACCGGAATTCGTCGGAGCAGGCGATATTTTCCACTCCTCAGTTGTCCATTGTTGGTGATCGTGTGACCACTGGAGACGGTTCTTTGTTTTTAGCTGATAGGAGTGGAACCCAGTGTGGTCGTTCACTGCAATAGCCCATTTGTGACAAGGACTGACGAGTTGTGCGTTCCGAGATGCTGTTCTGCACACTACTGTTGTACTGCGCCATTATTTGCCTGTTTGTGGCCCGCCTGTTAGCTTGCACGATTCTTGCCATTCTCCTTCGACCTCTCATCAATAAGCTGTTTTCGCCCACAGGTCTGCCGTTGACTGGATCTTTTTTGTTTGTTGCACCATTCTCGGTAACCCTAGACACTGTCGTGCGTGAAAACCCCAGGAGGCCGGCCCTGCCTGAGATACTGGAATCGGCGGGCCTTGCACCGACAATCATATCACGCTTAAAGTCGCTTAGGTCACTCGTTTTGTCCATTCTAACATTCAATTGAACAGTAACTGAATGCCTTGATGCCTGTTGGCCTCGGTTTATATAGCAAGCCAAGGCTACGTGACCCACTGTCTTTAGGAGCGAATCATTTTCATGAACATGGTGGTGTACCTAATAAACTGGCCACGGAGTTGTATCTGTCTGTGTATATAACTGCAGACGAGATACCTTTGCCTCTCTTTCAAGCGACTAGATCTCACCATATAGAGAGAGACATATAGAGAGAGACCTTCTGTGATGACTTCTAAGTCCAAGGTCTCGTTTGGCTTCTCGGAATACCTCAAGGCTACGTCCTAAATGGCACTCTATGGGCCCTTGTCAAAAGTAGTGCACTACACAGTGATTAGGGTGCTCTTTGGGACATACATTAAGCCTCCCTCTGTACCTAGCCACCTTTCCAGACATGGATTGACTCTCAGAGAAACCATTATGCCTCTGTGAAAGGAGAGGACTATGGCCTCTCTGAATCCCAGACAGACAGCAGGCTGATAAGAAAAGCTCTGGGATGCTGTCCAGATAGAAATGGATACTTGTTCTATGTCCCAAATGGCATCCCACTCCCTATATACAGTAGTGCACTACTTTTGACCAAGGCCCTAGTCAAAAGTAGTGCACTACATGGGGAATAGTAGGACATTTAGAACCCACAGCCATTTAATCATTATTTTGACATATCTTACCTTAAATCCAGGAAATTATCTTTATTCACCAGCCAATTAAGATCATAACAAGTGTCTTTGTTGTGTTTTCCACTAATTCATCACATTAGAATCAAATGTAAATGCTTAATTTCTTACTGTGACAACAAGTTTTATAAATACATTGAACAAAAATATACAGTGCATTCGGGAAAAGTATTCAGACCCCTTCACTTTTCCACATTTTGTTATGTTACAGCTTATTCCAAAATGGATTAAAACGTTCCCCCCCCCCCCCCCCCCAATAATCTACACTCAACACCCCATAACGATAAAGCAAAAACAGGGATTTTGACATTTTGTAAATGTATTTTAATTTTTAATTTACATTTACATAAATATTCAGACCCTTTACTCAGTACTTTGTTGAAGCACCCTTGGCAATTACTACAGCCTCAAGTCTTCTTGGGTATGACGCTACAAGCTTGGCATACCTGTATTTGGGGAGTTTCTCCCATTCTCTGCAGATCCTCTCCAGCTCTCTCAAGAGTTTTGTCCTGAAGCCACTCCTGCATTGTCTTGGCTGTGTGCTTAGGGTCTTTATCCTGTTGGAAGGTGAAACTTCGCCCCAGTCTGAGGTCCTGAGTGCTCTGAAGCAGGTTTTCAACAAGGATCTCTCTGAACTTTGCTCAGTTCAGCTTTCCCTCGATCCTGAGTAGTCTCCCAGTCCCCACAGCATGATGCTGCCACCACCATGCTTCACTGTAGGGATGGCATTGGCCAGGTGATGAGCGGTGCCTGGTTTCCTTCACGCTATGCATTCAGGTCAAAGAGTTTCGTCAGACCAGAGAATCTTGTTTCTCGTGGTCTGAGAGTCCTTTAGGTGCCTTTTGACTAACTCTAATCAGGCTGTTATGTGCCTTTTACTGGCCAGTCTACCATAAAGGCCTGTCTGGTGGAGTGCTGTAGAGATGGTTGTTCTTCTGGAATGTTCTCCCATCTCCACAGAGGAACTCTGGAGCCATAGGGATCTTGATCACCTCCCTGACCAAGGCCCTTCTCCCCCGATTACTCAGTTTAGCCGGGCGGCCAGCGAGTCTTGGTGCCTACAAACTTATTCCATTTAAGAATGATGGAGGCCACTGTGCTCTTGGGGACCTTCAATGCTACAGAAATGAGGACATGTGCCTCGACACAATCCTGTCTCTGAGCTCTACGCACAATTCCTTTGACCTCATGGCTTGGTTTTTGCTCTGACTTGCACTGTCAACTGTGGGACCTTATATAGACAGGTGTGTTCCTTTCCAAATCATGTCCAATCAATTTAATTTACCACGGGTGGACTCCATTCAAGTTGTAGAAACATCTCAGGTATGATCAATGGAAACAGGATGCACCTGAGCTCAATTTCGAGTCTCATAGCAAAGAGTCTGAATACTTATGTAAATAAGGTATTTCGTTGTTTTATTTGTAATACATTTGCAAAGATTTCTTTTTTTTTTCTTCTCTTTGTCATTATGTGGTATTGTCTGTAGATAGATAAGGAAAAACATTCATTTTAGAATAAGGCTGTAACGTAACAAAATGTGGAAAAAGTTAAGCGGTCTGAATTCTTTCAGAATGCACTGTAAATGCAACATGCAAACATTTCAAAGATTTTACTGTTCCAGTTCATATAAGGAAATCAGTCAATTTAAATAAATAAATTAGGATCCCTAATCTATGGATTTCACATGACTGGGGACACAGATATGATCTGTTGGTCACAGATACCTTAAAAAATCAAAGGTAGGGGCGTGGATCAGAAAACCTGTTAGTATCTGGTGTGACCACCTTTCGCCCCATGCGTGACACGTCTCCTTCACGTAGAGTTGATCAGGCTGTTGATTGTGGCCTGTGGAATGTTGTCCCACTCCTCTTCACTCCTCCTTGTCCCACTCCACTTGCAAAGTTGCTGGATATTGGTGGGAACTGGAACAAGCTGTCGTACACGTTGATCCAGAGCATCCCAAACTTGCTCAATTGGTGGGATGTCTGGTGAGTATGCAGGCCATAGAAGTACTGGGACATGTTCAGCTTCCAGGAATTGTGTACAGATCCTTGCGACATGGGGCCGTGCATGCTGAAACATGAGATGATGGCAGTGGATAAACGGCACAATAATGGGCCTCTGGATCTCGTCACAGTATCTGTGCTTTCAAATTGCCATCGATAAAATGCAATTGTGTTCGTTGTCTGCAGCTCATGCCTGCCCATACCATAACCCCACCGCCACCATGGGGAACTCTGTTCACAACGTTGACATTGTCAAACAGCTCGACCACACGACGCCATACACGCTGGGATTCATTCGTGAAGAGCACAGTTCTGTGAAGAGCACAGTTCTGTGAAGAACACACTTTTCCAGCATGCCAGTGGCCATCAAAGGTGAGCATTTTTTAACTAACTGAAGTCAGTTACGACGCCGAACTGCAGTCAGGTCAAGACCCTGGTGAGGATGATGAGCACGCAGATGAGCTTCCCCGAAATTCTTCGGTTGTGCAAACCCACAGTTTCATCAGCTGTCCAGGTGAAGAAGCCGGATGTGGAGGTCCTGGGCTGGCGTGGTTATATGTGATCCGCGTTTGAGAGGCCTGTTGAACATACTGCCAAACTCTCTAAAACTAAGTTGGAGGCGGCTTATGGTAGAGAAATGAACATATAATTATCTGGCAACAGGTCTGGAGGACATTCCTGCAGTCAGCGTGCCAATTTCATGTTCCCTCAAAAGACATCTGTGGCATTGTGTTGTGTGACAACACTTCACATTTTAGAGTGGCCTTTTACTGTCCCCCAGTACAAGGTGTACCTGTTTAATGATCATGCTGTTTAAATTAATCAGCTTCTTGATATGCCACACCTGTCAGGTGGATGAATTACCTTGGTAAAGGATAAGGAAAAAAGTTCTCCGAATATGATGTCCCCCCACGCAATACATTTGATGGCTTGATATTACAATAAGAATGTCCAAGAACACTGAATCAACTTAAAAGTTCAGAATTGTGTCACATCTCACAAAATGCATCATTGTAGGCAATAAACTAAAGACTACAGTACACACTGTTGCAAAGAGAGATAACGGAGACAACATTTCAAATTTGACTTTAACGCCAAATTTTTTTAAGTATCTGTTTAGCACCAGAGTTGAACCTCTTTATGTAATAACACAGCACAGCAGTCACAGTGGTAGAAACATACACAATAGAGAGTTTAAGGCAGATATACAGAGAATAAGCGGCTTTTCAATGAAGCTCAACAGTGTCGAATGTCTGGTATCAAAGAATAGTGCGAGGAAGGTAATGGCTGTGGGTAACATGGGACAGAGCTATTGTACCTTGTTTTAATTCCCTGGTCACAGTTATCCATGAAGCACTGTAGCTGACCATGAGAATCAGGGAATCAGCAGAGTCAATATATAGCTTTGCTTGGCTCTGGTCCAGGGCATCACATGTGATGCCCTGGACCAGAGCTAAGCAAGGCAGGACAAGAGCTATGACTTACTGTACTTGTTGACTGACATGTGGCCTACTAGGCTAGCCTATACTGTTGAAGGAGGGGATTCATACTGTAGGAAATGTTTTACAATCCCCCACTAGAGATTCGCTAAGGTATCAAATCAAAGTTTAAATCAAATGTTTAATTGTCACATGCTTTGTAAACAACAGGTGTGAACAAACGGTCCAATGCTTATTCACTGGCTGGTGTACCCTCTAAACTGCACCCGGACACTCAGCTCCCCGGGGACTGCTGCACAGAAGAAATATCAGCCCACGCAGAGAAGCATGAGATTGAACTTCACTCAACTTTCTAGAGTTTTCCTCCTTAGTTAATTAACACTATCATCTTTTCCCTTTACTGTGGGAGTTGTGATTGAATCGACGCAATATTAGCCACTTTCAATGCAACATACCAAAACGAAACGAACTACGCAAGACTGAGTATGCAAAGCTAGCTATGCAAGAGATTTTGTTGAAGGCAGAATGCATCAGTGTAGGATTCTATTAATTGACACCCCTTACTCATCCCGTATTCTACACAGACCGGTGCACCATAACCAATCTGAGCTGCAGTAGGCCTAAATCAAATTTTATTTGTCACATGCGCTGAATACAAAATGTGTAGACCTTACAGTGAAATGCTTACTTACAAGCCCTTTTTCTGTCCTGTTAAGCATTCAAAATGTAACGAGTACTTTTGGGTGTCAGGGAAAATGTTTGGAGTAAAAAGTACATTGTTTTCTTTAGGAATGTAGTGAAGTAAATGTAAAAGTTGTCAAAAATGTAAATAGTAAAGTAAAGAACAGATACCCCAAAAAACGACTTAAGTAATACTTTAAAGTATTTTTACTTAAGTACTTTACACGACAGCATGTAGCCACATGTGCACATTGTTCATATCCTTTGCTAGTTAGTGGCATATTAGCCCAGTTATAGATCATTTGTAGTCAGCAATGGGGGAGTGATTACTATCTACAAGAGCACAAAAAGTGTACATTTCTAGATATCTTTAAAAAGCAAGTCAAGTAAAGAGCTTTTTTTTGTATTAAAGGGGCAGTGTTGTATTTTGAGAAAGGCTTGAATAAGCTAAATAGCTAATAGGCAGAGGGTAGAATCATTTGTCTGATTCTCTGTAATAATGGTACAGTATGGGAATAACAATGGATTTTATTTTGTAAAGTGGTATCTTGCATCAAACAACACATCAACTTTTCCAGTCACCTCCTTATCTGACGAACAAGTGGATAACAAGTTAATGTTAAGCCCTGCATGTTCTTTTCAAAAGTTTCATGGATTGTCAGCCTACATTGAACACCACACATTGGCCGCGACTGTAGCCTGAACGATAGAACAGGTTCAAATGTTACGGGATAATTTTCTCCACTATTTTTGGACACTGTGCTATCTAACCTCCAAACAAGCTTCAATGCCATACAACACTCCTTCCGTGGCCTCCAACTGCTCTTAAACGCTAGTAAAACCAAATGCATGCTTTTCAACCGGTCGCTGCCTGCACCTGCATGCCCGACTAGCATCACCACCCTGGATGGTTCCGACCTAGAATATGTGGACGTCTATAAGTACCTAGGTGTCTGGCTAGACTGCAAACTCTCCTTCCAGACTCATATCAAACATCTCCAATCGAAAATCAAATCAAGAGTCGGCTTTCTATTCCGCAACAAAGCCTCCTTCACTCAAGCCGCCAAGCTTACCCTAGTAAAACTGACTATCCTACCGATCCTCGACTTCGGCGATGTCATCTACAAAATGGCTTCCAACACTCTACTCAGCAAACTGGATGCAGTCTATCACAGTGCCATCCGTTTTGTCACTAAAGCACCTTATACCACCCACCACTGCGACTTGTATGCTCTAGTCGGCTGGCCCTCGCTACATATTCGTCGCCAGACCCACTGGCTCCAGGTCATCTACAAGTCTATGCTAGGTAAAGCTCCGCCTTATCTCAGCTCACTGGTCACGATGGCAACACCCATCCGTAGCACGCGCTCCAGCAGGTGTATCTCACTGATCATCCCTAAAGCCAACACCTCATTTGGCCGCCTTTCCTTCCAGTTCTCTGCTGCCTGTGACTGGAACGAATTGCAAAAATCGCTGAAGTTGGAGACTTTTATCTCCCTCACCAACTTCAAACATCAGCTATCTGAGCAGCTAACCGATCGCTGCAGCTGTACATAGTCTATTGGTAAATAGCCCACCCTTTTCACCTACCTCATCCCCATACTGTTTTTATTTATTTACTTTTCTGCTCTTCTGCACACCAATATCTCTACCTGTACATGACCATCTGATCATTTATCACTCCAGTGTTAATCTGCAAAATTGTAATTATTTGCCTACCTCCTCATGCCTTTTGCACACATTGTATATAGACCCCCCCTTTGTTTTCTACTGTGTTATTGACTTGTTAATTGTTTACTCCATGTGTAACTCTTTGTTGTATGCTCACACTGCTATGCTTTATCTTGGCCAGGTCGCAGTTGCAAATGAGAACTTGTTCTCAACTAGCCTACCTGGTTAAATAAAGGTGAAAAAAATAAAAATAAAAAAAATAAATGATAGGCCTCTCTGGTAGGCCTACATTATGATCAAATACCCACAGTAGCCTACATGACCACTGTTTGAAACTGTAACTTAAGGCGGGTATAGCCTCAGTGTTCACAGTAAACCCACGCTGGAAGTTGCACAGAATTTACACATCGTTCAAGTTTGTGCTCAGCAGGCCTGAAATTTCCTCGATGCTGAAATACATTTGTTGGGCCCTTCCCAACAATTCACAATGCAATAATCAAACATTTATATAATAGAAGAAAATATATATAATAATTAAATAAATACAAAATTAGCAATGATAGCTTGGCTATATACATGGGGTACCAATACAGAGTCAAGGTAATTGAGGTAAATACAGTTGAAGTCGGAAGATTACATACACCTTAGCCAAATACATTTAAACTCAGTTTTTCACAATTCCTGAAATTTAATCCTAGTCACAATTCCATGTCTTCGGTCAGTTAGGATCACCACTTTATTTTTAGAATGTAAAATGTCAGAATAAGAGTAGAGAGAATTATTTATGTCAGCATTTATTTCTTTCATCACATTCCCAGTGGGTCAGAAGTTTACATACACCCAATTAGTATTTGGTAGCAATGCCTTTAAATTGTTTAACTTGGGTCAAACGTTTCGGGTAGCCTTCCACAAGCTTCCCACAATACGTTGGGTGAATTTTGGCCCATTCCTCCTGACAGAGCTGGTGTACCGAGTCAGGTTTGTAGGCCTCCTTGCTCACACACGCTTTTTCAGTTCTGCCCACATATTTTCTATGGGATTGAGGTCAAGGCTTTGTGATGACCACTCCATTACCTTGACATTGTTGTCCTTAAGACATTTTGCTACAAACTTGGAAGTATGCTTGGGGTCAATTGTCCATTTGGAAGACCCATTTGCAATCAAGCTTTAACTTCCTGACTGATGTCTTGAGATGTTGCTTCAATATATCCACAATTTCCCTTCCTCATGATGCCATCTATTTTGTGAAGTGCACCAGTCCCTCCTGCAGCAAAGCACCCCCACACCATGATGCTGCCACCCCTGTGCTTCACGGTTGGGATGATGTTCTTCAGCTTGCAAGCATCCCCCTTTTTTCCTCCAAACATAATGATGGTCGTTATGGCCAAACAGTTCTATTTTTTGTTTCATCAGACCAGAGGACATTTCTCCAAAAAGTACGATCATTTTCCCCATGTGCAGTTGCAAACCGTAGTCTGTTTTTTTATTGAGCAGTGGCTTCTTCCATGCTGAGTGGCCTTTCAGGTTATGTCGATATAGGACTCGTTTTACTGTGCATATAGATACTTTTGTACCTATTTCCTCAAGCACTTTTACAAGGTACTTTACTGTTGTTCTGGGATTGATTTGCACTTTTTGCACCAAAGTACGTTCATCTCTAGGAGACAGAACACGTCTCCTTCCTGAGTGGTATGATGGCTGTGTGGTCCCATGGTGTTTATACTTGTGTACTATTGTTTGTACAGATGAAAGCGGTACCTTCAGGCGTTTGGAAATTACTCCCAAGGATGAACCAGACTTGTGGAGGTCTACAATTTATTTTCTGAGTTCTTGGCCAATTTCTTTTGATTTTCCCATGACGTCAAGCAAAGAGGCACTGACAGGTACACCTCCAATTAACTCAAATTATGTCAATTAGCCTATCAAAAGCTTCTAAAGCCATGACATCATTTTATGTAATTTTCCAAGCTGTGTAAAGGCACAGTCAACTTAGTGTATGTAAACTTCTGACCCACTGGAATTGTGATACAGTGAGTTATAAGTGAAATAATCTGTCTGTAAACAATTGTTGGAAAAATTACTTGTGTCATGCACAAAGTAGATGTCCTAACCGACTTACAAAAACTATAGTTTTTGTGGAGTGGTTGAAAAACTAGTTTTAATGACTCCAACCTAAGTGTATGTAAACTTCCGACTTCAACTGTATGTACATATAGGTAGAGGTAAAGTGACTAGGCAACAGAATAGATAATAGCTTGGAAGTGTGTAGTGAATGTGTGCCTGTGGGTACACGTTATGTGTGAATGAGTGTGTGTGTGTGTGTTGGAGGGTCAGTGTAAGTATGTGTGAGTGTGTGGGTAGAGGTCAGTGTGTGTGCATAGAGTCAAAAAGAGTTAGTACAAAAAGGTTCATCGCAGATGGTCCATGTAGTTATTTGGTTAACTATTTTGTCTCATGGCTTGGAGGTAGATGGCTTTTGGCCCAAGACTTAGTGCTCCGGTACCGTTTGCCATGCGGTAGCAGTGAGAACCGTTTATGACTTGGATTGCTGGAGTCTTTGACAATTTTTAGGGGCCTTCCTCTGACACCGCCTGGTATAGATGTCCTGGATGGCAGGGAGCTCGGCACCTGCGATGTACTGGGCCCTGCACACTACCCTCTGTAGTACCTTACGGTCGGATGCCAAGCAGTTGCCATAACAAGCGGTGATGCAACCAGTCAAGATGCTCTCAATGGTGCAGCTGTAGAACTTTTGAAGATCTGAGGGCCCATGCCAAATCTTTTCAGCTCCTTGAGGGGGAAGAGGCATTGTAGTGCCCTCTTCATGACTCTGCTGGTGTGTTTGGACCATGATAGGTCCTTAGCAATGTGGACACAGTGGAACTTGAAGCTCTCGACCCGCTCCACTACAGGCCCTTCGATGTGAATGGGGGCGTATTCGGCCCTCCGTTTTCTGAAGTCCACGATTATCTTGCCCACTTTGAGGGATATGTTGTCTCGGACCTCCTCCCTATAGGCTGTCTCATCGACGTTGGTGATCAGGCCCACCATACTGTATGTTTGTATACTGTATGTTGAGTGTGGCTCATGCAGTAGCAGTAGGTCTGTCAGGGTTTGGGCTACATTGGAGAATTTCTGTCATCCATCATTAATTCATTTGAATTAAGGAGCTGTTCATGGTAGAGTACCTGAGGAGCTGAGTGTGTAGCTGGTTATATGAAACACTTGGGGTGAAGAGTACTGTTTGAACAGACATATGGTGGGCACCACTTCCATTCCACTTCAGGGATAGATCTGGGATAACAAGAGATGTCCCCGTCTATTCAGTTCAGGTGATTAGAACCAAAAGTTAGGCTAGGCCTCAGTCATAAACTGTTCATCTGTTGGAAAACTTTTCAAAGAACGTGTGTTCTTTAATAGTTCAGAAAACCTTTTAAAAGGCATATTTTCCTTTCTAGAGAGACTGTCAAACTTATTGTCCAGCTTGACTAATCTACATTATTCATATTCAAACTGTCTGCAAATTACATTTTTTACATAACATTTAGGTAATTTAGCAGACGCTGTTATCCAGACCAATTTACAGCCAGGCCTCAAGTTACAATAGGCCTTATGCGGTGCATAGTGCAAGACCAAAAGCCTATCCTAGTTCCACTCAACATAAAATCCACCATAAAGATTAAGGTCTATTATGTTCATTGGTCTATTATTTGAGGTAATAACAATGATATAATATTCTTTAAATGCCACCCATTCAATTAGAAAAAGCACAACAGCAGTGAACTATGAAGCTCTCACTAGAAAGAGATTTGAGCAGCATACATCACTGTTAGTGGCCATTAAAAGCCCTTTCCTCTCACATTAGCCCTGGTCACGTTTGGGTTGAAATAATATTTCCCTCTGTAATTTACAGTGAGGACTGAGTGGCTCAGTGGTTCGGCAAGGTTAATTAGCAACAAGAATGAATTGTCGTTTTAATTCCACCAAGATTATAATTTTACTTCTCCACAAAGCGCTAATTGTCAATGTAATCTCTTTACAAATACTGGTGTTACCGCTTGTGTATCAAGTAATCACCCTCCTCCAACCAACCCTCATATAAAGCGTGAGAAATTCTGATCTATCTACTGTGTACGAAGAAGAAACTAAATATATAGAATACCATTATTACCTCACACCTCTACTACATATTAGATGGGTGCTGCGTGTAAGTTTCATCAAAGACAGGGGAGGTATCAGATATTTATAAAAAGCCATATACCTACTTCCTACCACAAATTGGATTCATATAGCTTTCCTTCATGCAGAAGAAAAATTATAATAATCCACATCAAAATGTCAAACAGAAAGTATATTACTGTGCAATAACAACACCAAAATGGGTCCCCACACAAAATATATTACTAAGGTATAATTACTAAGAGTCAGTAGTCTCTTTGCAAGGGCCTCTGCACTGTAAAAAAAAAAAGAAAAAAAAAAGATTCAACTTCAATTTTATTGAGCAAACTCACAACAAAAGGTTTGTGCGTGAACATTTTGTCGAGCAAACTGTTTGCCTTACAATTGTATGTTTAATCAACATCTTTCTTTTTGTGTGTGATTGTTTAAGACAGAAAAGAAAAGCCATGCAATTGTAGGTAATGGGCTTCTATTCAACATCGATCTAATCGCAACAAAAAGAAGATAACAGAATTGGCCTAAAAGCATAAAGTACATTTCATAGCTGTACTGTTCAAAAATATATGTTACACTTCCACACTAGATGGGAAAATGTAGCCTTAACCTCTGACTCTAGAGCGTTTTGATCAGCTTACTACAGAGTAAAACTCTGAGCTGTTCGCTGAAACTAAAAGCTGGTGCCATAAAGCTAATTCCCTCCCTAGCTAATCTAATAGAGGTGGCCTCTGTCAACATACAGCTTCTCTGAATAATGGAAAACACACAGGCTGAGTCCCAAATGATACCCTATTCCCTACATAGTGCGCTACTTTTGGCTAAGGGCCCTGGTCAAAAGTAGTGCACTATATAGGGAATAGGATGCCATTTGAGACTTAACCCCAGACTGCCGTGCGCTGTGCATGTCTTAATTACAGTTGAACCTGACAGCACACTGTTTTCCGAGCACTTCTCTCTTCCCTCCTCTACACCAAATCATAAAAATTATTCCAAATCAAGACAGTTGTCCCATCTGGAGGGAGGGACCTGGAAACGGACTGGCCAATGCAAAGAATTATAATTTCTTTGGCTAATAATGGGAGCCTGAAGAAAAAAATGTGCCAGTGTGTTAAAAATGCCCAGGCTAATTTCTGGTCCCAGTTCGTCCCTGGAAGCATCCACAGACGGCGAGGGAACAACCTTGACCAACTGTGGCATGTTCTTGGCTCCTTCTTCATTCAAATTATCAGCTATGGGAGGCACACACACACACACACGCACACACACATAAGGTGGGCTATTTATATCTCACTTATTCATATCTCACCCTCACAATGTCTGTGGGAGGTGTGGAACTGTAGAGGTGTAAGCCATTTGCAAAGTTGATTATTACAGCATGTCACAGTAATTCACAGTCATTTCCCACAGAGGTTGTCTTAATCTTATTCCAACTGTAAACTCTCTCTAGCCTGTGTGACTTAACGACTATACAAACACAGATGTTGATGTTTTTCCCTCCATATTGTAGCTAGTGATTGTGTTTAGATCAAATAATGAACAGATAGAGGGAATGTTTTGGTCACTTTTGAAGTGACTTTTGACTGATCCATTTCCTGACGTCATTTCCGGTCACAACTTGCAGGCTTGTTTTCGAGTTGCTGTGCGTTTTGTTGCTAACCTGTTTCGCTACCTGACAACTTTACGGTTTTACCGTTATTATATTTATTTTTTCCTCAACTTTTTCACTCCGGACGCTTTATCTGGACACGATTCGTCAGGACCTCCAACAGCCGAAGCTAAGTAGTAACATTAACATGATGACTTCTAATTGCAGCCGCTGTACTCGGCTTACGGCGAGGATAGCTGTGCTGCAAGCCCAGCTTCAGACGCAATCGTTAGGCAAGGGTAATTTCAGTGTAGGAAAGGATGAAATAGCGTCTGTGGCACCAGTAAGTACAGATAGTAGTGTAAATCCCCTGGCACAGTCCCCGCAGCCGGACAACTTTCTCACGGTTTCTGGAAGGAAATGCTGTAGGAACGCCCCATTAAGCAGCGGGTCGGAGTCAGAGGCCGATTCTTCTCTGGTCTCTACTCCTCCCGTTACGGGGTCTGAGACGCCGAAGCTTCCCACCATTAGCTCTGACAAATTGAAAACTCTAGTCATTGGCGACTCCATTACCCGCAGTATTAGACTTAAAGCGAATCATCCAGCGATCATACACTGTTTACCCGGGGGCAGGGCTACCGACGTTAAGGCTAATCTGAAGATGGTGCTGGCTAAAGCTAAAACTGGCGAGTGTAGAGAGTATAGAGATATTGTTATCCACGTCGGCACCAACGATGTTAGGATGAAACAGTCAGAAATCACTAAGCGCAACATAGCTTCTGCGTGCATATCAGCTAGAAAGATGTGTCGGCATCGAGTAATTGTCTCTGGCCCCCTCCCAGTTAGGGGGAGTGATGAGCTCTACAGCAGAGTCTCACAACTCAATCGCTGGTTGAAAACTGTTTTCTGCCCCTCCCAAAAGTTAGAATTTGTAGATAATTGGCCCTCTTTCTGGGACTCACCCACAAACAGGACCAAGCCTGACCTGCTGAGGAGTGACGGACTCCATCCTAGCTGGAGGGGTGCTCTCATCTTATCTACCAACATAGACAGGGCTCTAACTCCTCTAGCTCCACAATGAAATAGGGTGCAGGCCAGGCAGCAGGCTGTTAGCCAGCCTGCCAGCATAGTGGAGTCTGCCATTAGCACAGTCAGTGTAGTCAGCTCAGCTATCACCATTGAGACCGTGTCTGTGCCTCGACCTAGGTTGGGCAAAACTAAACATGGCGGTGTTCGCCTTAGCAATCTCACTAGGATAAAGACCACCTCCATTCCTGTCATTACTGAAAGAGATCATGATACCTCACATCTCAAAATAGGGCTACTTAATGTTAGATCCCTTACTTCAAAGGCAATTATAGTCAATGAACTAATCACTGATCATAATCTTGATGTGATTGGCCTGACTGAAACATGGCTTAAGCCTGATGAATTTACTGTTTTAAATGAGGCCTCACCTCCTGGCTACACTAGTGACCATATCCCCCGTGCATCCCGCAAAGGCGGAGGTGTTGCTAACATTTACGATAGCAAATTTCAATTTACAAAAAAAAAAATGACATTTTCGTCTTTTGAGCTTCTAGTCATGAAATCTATGCAGCCTACTCAATCACTTTTTATAGCTACTGTTTACAGGCCTCCTGGGCCATATACAGCGTTTCTCACTGAGTTCCCTGAATTCCTATCGGACCTTGTAGTCATAGCAGATAATATTCTAATCTTTGGTGACTTTAATATTCACATGGAAAAGTCCACAGACCCACTCCAAAAGGCTTTCAGAGCCATCATCGACTCAGTGGGTTTTGTCCAACATGTCTCTGGACCCACTCACTGTCACAGTCATACGCTGGACCTAGTTTTGTCCCATGGAATAAATGTGGTGGATCTTAATGTTTTTCCTCATAATCCTGGACTATCGGACCACCATTTTATTACGTTTGCAATTGCAACAAATAATCTGCTTAGACCCCAACCAAGGAACATCAAAAGTCGTGCTATAAATTCACAGACAACACAAAGATTCCTTGATGCCCTTCCAGACTCCCTCTGCCTACCCAAGGACGCCAGAGGACAAAAATCAGTTAACCACCTAACTGAGGATCTCAATCTAACCTTGCGCAATACCCTAGATGCAGTTGCACCCCTAAAAACAAAAAAAATGTCTCATAAGAAACTAGCTCCCTGGTACACAGAAAATACCCGAGCTCTGAAGCAAGCTTCCAGAAAATTGGAACGGAAATGGCGCCACACCAAACTGGAAGTCTTCCGACTAGCTTGGAAGGACGGTACCGTGCAGTACCGTAGAGCCCTTACTGCTGCTCGATCATCCTATTTTTCTAACTTAATTGAGGAAAATAAGAACAATCCGAAATTCCTTTTTAATACTGTCGCAAAGCTAACTAAAAAGCAGCATTCCCCAAGAGAGGATGACTTTCACTTTAGCAGTGATAAATTCATGAACTTCTTTGAGGAAAAGATTATGATTATTAGAAAGCAAATTACGGACTCCTCTTTAAACCTGCGTATTCCTCCAAACCTCAGTTGTCCTGAGTCTGCACAACTCTGCCAGGACCTAGGATCAAGAGAGACGCTCAAGTGTTTTAGTACTATATCTCTTGACACAATGATGAAAATAATCATGGCCTCTAAACCTTCAAGCTGCATACTGGACCCTATTCCAACTAAACTACTGAAAGAGCTGCTTCCTGTGCTTGGCCCTCCTATGTTGAACATAATAAACGGCTCTCTATCCACTGGATGTGTACCAAACTCACTAAAAGTGGCAGTAATAAAGCCTCTCTTGAAAAAGCCAAACCTTGACCCAGAAAATATAAAAAACTATCGGCCTATATCGAATCTTCCATTCCTCTCAAAAATTTTAGAGAAGGCTGTTGCGCAGCAACTCACTGCCTTCCTGAAGACAAACAATGTATACGAAATGCTTCAGTCTGGTTTTAGACCCCATCATAGCACTGAGACGGCACTTGTGAAGGTGGTAAATGACATTTTAATGGCATCGGACCGAGGCTCTGCATCTGTCCTCGTGCTCCTAGACCTTAGTGCTGCTTTTGATACCATCGATCACCACATTCTTTTGGAGAGATTGGAAACCCAAATTGGTCTACACGGACATGTTCTGGCCTGGTTTAGATCTTATCTGTCGGAAAGATATCAGTTTGTCTCTGTGAATGGTTTGTCCTCTGACAAATCAACTGTAAATTTCGGTGTTCCTCAAGGTTCCGTTTTAGGACCACTATTGTTTTCACTATATATTTTACCTCTTGGGGATGTTATTCGAAAACATAATGTAAACTTTCACTGCTATGCGGATGACACACAGCTGTACATTTCAATGAAACATGGTGAAGCCCCAAAATTGCCCTCGCTAGAAGCATGTGTTTCAGACATAAGGAAGTGGATGGCTGCAAACTTTCTACTATTAAACTCGGACAAAACAGAGATGCTTGTTCTAGGTCCCAAGAAACAAAGAGATCTTCTGTTGAATCTGACAATTAATCTTAATGGTTGTACAGTAGTCTCAAATAAAACTGTGAAGGACCTCGGCGTTACTCTGGACCCTGATCTCTCTTTTGAAGAACATATCAAGACCATTTCGAGGACAGCTTTTTTCCATCTACGTAACATTGCAAAAATCAGAAACTTTCTGTCCAAAAATGATGCAGAAAAATTAATCCATGCTTTTGTCACTTCTAGGTTAGACTACTGCAATGCTCTATTTTCCGGCTACCCGGATAAAGCACTAAATAAACTTCAGTTAGTGCTAAATACGGCTGCTAGAATCCTGACTAGAACCAAAAAATGTGATCATATTACTCCAGTGCTAGCCTCTCTACACTGGCTTCCTGTCAAAGCAAGGGCTGATTTCAAGGTTTTACTGCTAACCTACAAAGCATTACATGGGCTTGCTCCTACCTATCTCTCTGATTTGGTCCTGCCGTACATACCTATACGTACGCTACGGTCACAAGACGCAGGCCTCCTAATTGTCCCTAGAATTTCTAAGCAAACAGCTGGAGGCAGGGCTTTCTCCTATAGAGCTCCATTTTTATGGAACGGTCTGCCTACCCATGTCAGAGACGCAAACTCGGTCTCAACCTTTAAGTCTTTACTGAAGACTCATCTCTTCAGTGGGTCATATGATTGAGTGTAGTCTGGCCCAGGAGTGGGAAGGTGAACGGAAAGGCTCTGGAGCAACGAACCGCCCTTGCTGTTTCTGCCTGGCCGGTTCCCCTCTTTCCACTGGGATTCTCTGCCTCTAACCCTATTACAGGGGCTGAGTCACTGGCTTGCTGGGGCTCTCTCATGCCGTCCCTGGAGGGGGTGCGTCACCTGAGTGGGTTGATTCACTGTTGTGGTCATCCTGTCTGGGTTGGCGCCCCCCCCCCCCCCCCTTGGGTTGTGCCGTGGCGGAGATCTTTGTGGGCTATACTCAGCCTTGTCTCAGGATGGTAAGTTGGTGGTTGAAGATATCCCTCTAGTGGTGTGGGGGCTGTGCTTTGGCAAAGTGGGTGGGGTTATATCCTTCCTGTTTGGCCCTGTCCGGGGGTGTCCTCGGATGGGGCCACAGTGTCTCCTGACCCCTCCTGTCTCAGCCTCCAGTATTTATGCTGCAGTAGTTTATGTGTCGGGGGGCTGGGGTCAGTTTGTTATATCTGGAGTACTTCTCCTGTCCTATTCGGTGTCCTGTGTGAATCTAAGTGTGCGTTCTCTAATTCTCTCCTTCTCTCTTTCTTTCTCTCTCTCGGAGGACCTGAGCCCTAGGACCATGCCCCAGGACTACCTGACATGATGACTCCTTGCTGTCCCCAGTCCACCTGGCCATGCTGCTGTTCCAGTTTCAACTGACCTGAGCCCTAGGACCATGCCCCAGGACTACCTGACATGATGACTCCTTGCTGTCCCCAGTCTACCTGGCCATGCTGCTGCTCCAGTTTCAACTTCCACCTGACTGTGCTGCTGCTCTAGTTTCAACTGTTCTGCCTTATTATTATTCGACCATGCTGGTCATTTATGAACATTGAACATCTTGACCATGTTCTGTTATAATCTCCACCCGGCACAGCCAGAAGAGGACTGGCCACCCCACATAGCCTGGTTCCTCTCTAGGTTTCTTCCTAGGTATTGGCCTTTCTAGGGAGTTTTTCCTAGCCACCGTGCTTCTCCACCTGCATTGCTTGCTGTTTGGGGTTTTAGGCTGGGTTTCTGTACAGCACTTTGAGATATCAGCTGATGTACGAAGGGCTATATAAATACATTTGATTTGATTTGATTTGATTTGAATGTGGCCATATAGGGAAACTATTTAACGATTCAGTTCTCAATTGGCATGCTAGCACTGATGGGAAATGTTTATTCTTATAGTTAATGTCATATCTCAGGCTATCAGCGACTCTCTGCTACTCTACCTGGCTGGAGTTATTATCGGCCTTTAGCCTTGGGCTGCGTGCCAAATGGCACCCTATTCCCTATATGAGCCCTGGTCAAAAGTAGTGTGCTCTATAAGGAATAGGGTGCCATTTGGGATGCAGCCTTGGTGGGTTTTTTGAGTGTCTCTCCTTAATGATTAGTACTCCTTGCATGCACTACACCAAGGCACCACACAGGTTCTAAGAATTAGCTGGCCATTTTCATAAATACTTATTTGTGGAGTCACTTTGCTTTACTGAAGATAAAGAGTGGTGTGGCATGGAGAAGACTGGACAGGCCTGTATGTGAGGCTGCTTGACACATATGGAAAGCTTATTACAAACGTTCACCAATGTGGAGCACAGGCCCATCTCCGCTCCACCACCAACTTCTTACCCTGCCGCGCCACACTGCGCTGCGCCACACTGAGCCACACTGAGCCTGCCCAATATGCAGGCAGACATTTTCCAATGCCTGAGCACACATGCTGATTGAAATTGAAGTTGTGTTGAACACACAAAGATAAAAGTGATTTAGCTAAAGCCAACCATAATCTTACTTTGGCAGTCTGGGGGTTTGGTTGAAATTGCTTGGAGGGGGTGGGTGAGAGAAAATCCTACTTCAAATGCAGGCTGGCTTCAAGCAAATTGAGCAGTAGGAGAGGAAAAACAGAAGTGTTGAGGCCGGGGACTGCAGATGAGAGGTGGATGAGGGGAGAGGGAGAGAAGAGAGGGGGATGAGAGAAGAGACGAGGCAGTGGAGAGGTAAAGGGAGAGAGGCCATGAGAGACCACGTGTGAAGGTTCTCTCGCTTTGTTTTCAGATTTAATACTTAAAAGTCCGAATAATAGGAAGCTACTAGAAAAAGGTACATTTTCTGAAGAAAATATGTGTGCTTGCTTCAGCTATTAGTTATCTTTGATCTACAGCCAAGTTAGATGTGTAGTTAGTATTGGTCAGGATATACAATCTAGTTGGTCTTGAGCTATAGTCACAATCTTTAGTCTTGATCTATAGTATGTAGAGGTCAAGTTGGGCAAGTCTGTGGATCCAAAGTAGCACACTGTATTATGCCACCACCTTGACCAGCTAGATACCTTGCCTTCAGCAAGTACACTAATACTTAGTATGTTGGATTACAGTGCTCTTTCCTGCTTTCAGCAAGCACACTTGTTAGCTATTGGCACCAATAAATGCTATTCATGTTCTCTCCAACAACCGACTTGGTGTTCTGCACTGTCTGTTTTGGCCTGCAGCCATCACATCTCCAGCTGCACTAAGGGACTGGGTCTGCATCCCAAAATGGCACACTGTTCTCTATGTAGTGCACTACTTTTGACCAGAGTCTTAGGGAATAGGGTGCCATTTGGGATGTCGTTGAGCTCTGAGATCAGATCCAACCTGAAGTGTTGGGACAAATTTAGACTTTTCTCCTTTTTTTAAATGCAGCTAGACTGACAGAGTGGTGCTGATAACATCTCTTCTCATTCAAGCTGCATTAGCTCAATGATGTTGCTAGCCAAGCCATGCCAGCCTTACCTAATACTTACTTTCTACGTTTTAGGTTGTTGTCTTTTACGTGTGACTCTCTGGAGTTTTAATATGATTTGATACATTTTCACGGAAATCTTTTTGGAGCAGTTTTCCACAGAGCAACCACACCTAAAAAACAACTTCTCATTTAAAAAATGTGCCATTGATTTGAGTCAGAAACATTTATTCTACTGTCAAAATATACCAAAAAGTGTAAATAGGGTATTTTTGGTCATAAAGTCTAGACTGCTGTTGTATAGACTAAAAAAGGTTGGTTTAAGTGTTGGTGCATTGGATTGGTTCCAAAAATACCTTTCTGACAGTAGCTCAGTAGGGTATGACATTTCGTAGGGTATGAGTTTCGAAGGCTTACAAAAGGAGATCCCCAGGGCTCAATTTTAGGTCCGATCCTTTTCACACTGTATATAAATTATATAGGGAAGACTGTTGACTCTGCAAATCTCAATCTGTATGCTGATGACACAATTATTTATTCTAGCGCGTCTAATATTGAGAAGGCTTTTCAGGACTTACAGTTGGCATTTGATGTTATTCAAAGGCAGCTTATCCAATTGAAACTCGCACTTAATAAAAGGAAAACAAAATGTATGGTTTTCTCTTCTCTGAAAGTTAACAGACGGAGCAACTTGCAGATTTGAACTATAACAGGCCAGCAAATTGATAGGGTCACCTCCTATAAGTATCTTGGGATTTGGTTAGATGAAAAGTTGAAATTTAAACGGCACATTGATACCTTGACCAAGAATCTGAAGTTGATATTGGGTTTCTATTACAGGAACAAATCTTGCTTTTCAATGTTAGTCAGAAAATATCTTGTTCAAATATTTTTTTTATCAGTGCTAGATTATGGTGATATTGTTTGTATGCAGGCCTCAGGAAGTACCTTGAAAACTCTGGACACAGTGTATCATGGTGCTTTAAGATTCATTACAAACGCTAGATCATTTACCCATCACTGTGATCTGTATGCTATGGTGCAAAGGACCTCTCTCTCCACTAGGAGGCTAAAGCATTGGTACACTTCTTTGTACACTTCTGTGTACAAAGCATGGATGGGACAATTCCCTTTGTATCTCTGTTCTTTACGGACCAGTTTAGTCACTCAATATAGTCTTCGTTCACAGTCGCTGCTGTCCTCGTCTGTCCCTAACATGCTGACCAGACCGGACACGTCGCTTGCGTGAGCGTCGCAAAATAAATTTAGAAATCCATGTTATCCAATTTTTGCACCCACACTGCTGGCGCACCCCAACGAGCGTCTGTGACCCCAAGAGCTAAAATAGAAGTAATTCCTATTTCTGACGCAGATTGCACTGAAAGTCCTGCCTCACCCATCTCCTCATTGGTTTATAGAAGCAGATGCCCACGTGCCTTCTCCTCATTGGTTATACCCACGTGGGTGATTGAAAGACGAACTGTTTTGCCGGTAGTCGTGGTAATAGTATGAAAGTTTAGATCACCATATAAGTTCAAAGATGAAAAAGCCTGGAAGGAGCAGAGATGACTAGAAACGATTCGGATGGCCGTTTTATGTGTGGATTAATTGTCGGAGTAGAGGACCTTGTGCATTTCAGGTAAAATAACAACTCAATGTTTATATCCCAGGACAAATTAGCTAGCACGTGCAAGCTAACTAGCTAAATTGCCATACATATTTAATGCTTTTCGACCTGTCCCCAAATTAATGTAATTGGTTCAGAGTTTGTTTTGATATTTTAACCTGCGTGTCGTGATCGCGTTTGGTGTAGGGGGACAAAATACATTTATGCATGATGGCGCACGCGCGCAGTCGGTTTGGGTTCCGTGTAAGGCTAGACGGGAAAATAAATATTTTTCGCATAATGCCCCTTCATCCTGGAACATGTTTCAGAAGATTTTAAAGTTAGGAGAGTTAGAGTCTTTGCCTGTTTTTAAGACTCAAAACTGTTTGTGATAACTGCAGTTGTTTCTAATCTTCAATTGTATCTTTAACTTGTGACACTGTCTTATGTATTCTGTATTTTTCTGTAATGTTTTATGGACAAGCTGCTATTTCCCAGTTTTGCCTTCTTGCCTAGTCACCCTCGCAAAAGAGGTTTTTAACCTCAATATGGGTTTTACCTGGTTAAATAAATAAATAAAAAATTATTGCATCAAAACGTAAATGAAGGTTGAGTTTGATTCAGTATGATCCCCAATCAGAGACAACGATAGACAGCTGCCTCTGATTGCGAACCACACTCGGCCAAAAACAAAGAAACAGAATACATAGAATTTTGAACCCGAGTCACACCCTGTCCTAACCAAACATAGAGAATAATAAGGATCTCTAAGGTCAGTGCGTGACAGTACACCCCCCCCCCCCCCTCCCCACCTAAAGGTGTGCTCCGGCCGCAAACCTGAACTTATAGGGGAGGGTCCGGGTGGGCATCTACTCTCGGTGGGGGCTCCAGTGAGGGATGCAGACCCCGCTCCGCTTGAGGCTCCCCCACTTCAGTGGCGCCTCTGGTGCGGGGATCGTCGTCGGGGACTCCAGGCTAGGAACCCCCCCTGTAAGCTCCGGACTGGGGACCGTCGCTGGAGGCTCCGGACTGCGGACCGTTGCTGCAGGCTCCGGACTGGGAACCATCGCTGGAGGCTCCGGACTGGGGAACGTCGCTGGAGGCTCTTTTGCCTGGATCGTCACTGCACGCTCCGTGCCAGGGATCATCACTGGAGGCTTCGTGCCCTGGATCATCATTGGAGGCTTCGTGCCATGGATTATCACTGGAGGCTCCGGGCCATGGATCATCACTGGAGGCTCCGGGCCATGGATCATCACTGGAGGCTCCGGGCCATGGATCATCACTGGAGGCTCCGGGCCATGGATCATCACTGGAGGCTTCGTGCCATGGATTATCACTGGAGGCTCCGGGCCATGGATCATCACTACAGACCGGAGACACAGTGCGCAGAGCCGGCGCAGGATATCCTGGGCCGAAGAGAGGCACCGGAGACCAGGAGCACTGAGCCGGCACAATCTGTCCTGGCTGGATGCCCACTTTAGCACGGTAAATGCGGGGAGCTGGCACAGAGCGCACCGGGCTGTGAATGCGCACTGGAGACACAGTGCGCATCTCCGCATAACATGGTGCCTGACCGGTCACACGCTCCCCACAGTAAGCACGGGGAGTTGGCTCAGGTCTAAAACCTGACCCCGCCAATCTCCCCGTGTTCGCCACCCCCAAAACATGTATTTGGAGCTGCCTCTCGGGCTTCTGTCGTTGACTTAACTCCTCGTATCGTCACCGTTCCTCTCTCGCTGTCTCCATCTGCTCCCTTGGACGGCGATACTCTCCGGCCTGCATCCAGGGTCCTTCTCCATCTAGGATTACCTCCCATGTCCACTCCTCCTGGGCACGCTGCTTGGTTCGTTTTTGGTGGGATCTTCTGTAACGGCTCTCGTTGGTGGTAGAAAGAGTAGACCAAGGCGCAGCGTGGAAAGTGTTCATGATTTTAATTTAAAAAAACACTCAATCAAAATAACAAAAACGAAAACGCACAGTTCTGTCAGGCAACAGTAACTAAACAGAAAACAAGATCCCACAACCTAATGGTGGGAAAAAGGGCTGCCTAAGTATGATCCCCAATCAGGGACAATGATAGACAGCTGCCTCTGATTGGGAACCACACTCGGCCAAAGACAAAAAAACAGAAAACATAGAATTTCCCACCCAAGTCACATCCTGACCTAACCAAACATAGAGAATAATAAGGATCTCTAAGGTCAAGGTGTGACAGCGCAATTGAGACCAGGGTCTAATTCACAATGGTGCCCTGAGTACAAACATGTTCACAATCAAGAAAATGAACATTCCATTTTTTTTTAAAGAATACAAAAAAACTACAAGGTACAATTACAATACTACAATTTCAACAAAAAATCATTAGAATCAATTAAAACAACTGAAATCCTCAATGAATTCATTTAACACCAGTCCTAAACTGCGGTAGCGGCACCAAGGAATCAAGATGAAAGGAATTTTGCAGGTTATTAAAACAATGTGGGGGACTAAAACTAAAGGAGGATTTACCTAAAATGGTCGAGAGCAGAGGAAGCTCCAGAGTTAACCAACCTCGCGGGTTTCGTAGCTCGTTCTTTTGTACTTTAGCAATGAAGTTAGGTACGTTGGAAGCGTGTGCAGTAAAACAAAAAGAGAGTAATGAAGTGATCTACAGGACTTCAATAGTAAAACCAAATGCATGCTTTTCAACCGTTCGCTGCCTGCACCCGCACGCCCGACTAGCATCACCACCCTGGATGGTTCTGACCTAGAATATGTGGACATCTACAAGTACCTAGGTGTCTGGGTAGACTGTAAACTCTCCTTCCAGACTCATATCAAACATCTCCAATCCAAAATCAAATCTAGAATCGGCTTTCTATTTCGCAACAAAGTCTCCTTCACTCACGTCGCCAAACTTACCCTAGTAAAACGGACTATCCTACCGATCCTCGACTTCGGCGATGTCATCTACAAAATAGCTTCCAATACTCTACTCAGCAAACTGGATGCAGTTTATCACAGTGCCATCCGTTTTGTTACTAAAGCACCTTATACCACCCACCACTGCGACCTGTATGCTCTAGTCGGCTGGCCCTCGCTACATATTCGTCGCCAGACCCACTGGCTCCAGGTCATCTACAAGTCCATGCTAGGTAAAGCTCCGCCTTATCTCAGTTCACTTGTCACGATGGCAACACCCACCCGTAGCACGCGCTCCAGCAGGTGTATCTCACTGATCATCCCTAAAGCCAACACCTCATTTGGCCGCCTTTCCTTCCAGTTCTCTGCTGCCTGTGACTGGAACGTATTGCAAAAATGGTTGAAGTTGGAGACTTTTATCTCCCTCACCAACTTTAAACATCTGCTATCTGAGCAGCTAACTGATCACTGCAGCTGTAAATAGTCCATCGGTAAATAGCCCAACCAATTTACCTACCTCATCCCCATACTGTTTTTATTTATTTACTTTTCTGCTCTTTTGCACACCAGTATCTCTACCTGCACATGACCATCTGATCATTTATCACTCCAGTGTTAATCTGCTAAATTGTAATTATTCGCCTACCTCCTCATGCCTTTTGCACACAATGTATATAGACTCCTTTTTTTCTTTTTTTCTACTGTGTAATTGACTTGTTTATTGTTTACTCCATATGTAACTCTGTGTTGTTGTCTGTTCACACTGCTATGCTTTATCTTGGCCAGGTCGCAGTTGTAAATGAGAACTTGTTCTCAACTAGCCAACCTGGTTAAATAAAGGTGAAATAAAAAATAAGGACCAGCCAACCTTCTGATACAGGATGCAGTGGTGAGTATTAAAACGGTCACCTGTGAGAAAGCCAAGGGTGCTATTGTAGACGGCATACAGAAGTTTTAAGACTCGTGGCTGCTGCAATCTGGTAAATGATCTCACCTTAGCAGGATGATCTCAACTGGCAGGAAAGTTGACTGTAGAATCTGCTTCCTGCTATTTAGGGAGAGGAAAGATCTAATTCTAATAAAGAAGCCCACCTTAAATTGTAGCTTTTTTAACTAGCTCATTCGTCTATTTTTTTAAACATTACATCTTGTCGATTCAGATATCCAGATACACTACCGTTCAAAAGCTTGGGGTCACTTAGAAATGTCCTTGTTTTTGAAAGAAAAGCACATTTTTTGTCCATTAAAACATCAAATTGATCAGAAATACAATGTCTTTTATTAGGCAAGATAGTTAAGAAAAAAATTATTATTTACAATGACAGCCTAGGAACAGTGGGTTAACTGCCTTGTTCAGGGGCGGAATGACAGATGTTTTACCTTGTTAGCTCAGAGATTTGATCTAGCAACCTTTTGGTTACTGGCCCAATGCTCTAACCACTAGGCTACCTGCCGTGTAGACATTGTTAATTTAGTAAATTACTATTGTAGATGGATGTTTTTTTTTAATGGACTATCTACATAGGCATACAGAGGCGCATTATCAGCAACCATCACTCCTGTGGTCCAATGGCACGTTGTGTTCGCTAATCCAAGTGTATTATTTTAAAAGACTAATTGATCATTAGAAAACCCTTTTGAAATTATGTTAACACAGCTAAAAACTGTTGTGCTGATTAAGGAAGCAATATAACTGGCCTTCTTTAGACTAGTTGAGTATCTGGAGCATCAGCATTTGTGGGTTCGATTACAGGCTCAAAATGGCCAGAACCAAATGACTTTATTCTGAAACTCATTGATCTATTCTTGTCATGAGAAAGGAAGGCTATTACATGCGAGAATTTGCCAAGAAACTGAAGATCTCGAACAACGCTGTGTCACAGAACAGCGCAAACTGTTTCTAACCATAATAGAAAGAGGAGTGGGAGGCCCCGGTGCACAACTGAGCATGAGGACAAGTACATTAGAGTGTCTAGTTGGAGAAACAGACACCTCACAAGTCCTCAAATGGCAGGTTCATTAAGTAGTAGCCACAAAACATCAGTCTCAACGTCAACAGTAAAGAGGCGACTCCGGAATGCTGGCCTTCTAGGCAGAGTTGCAAAGAAAAAGCAATATCTCAGACTGGCCAATAAAAATAAAAGATTAAGGCGGGCAAAATAATACAGAAACTGGACAGAGGAACTCGGAGTCGCCTCTTCACTGTTGACACAGGTGTTTTGAAGCTGCCAGTTGAGGACTTACAAGAAGCCTGATCCAGGCCTATTTCACTCAGCCTTTGAATGAGAATGTGATGGTCACCAGTGTCAAAGGCCTTTGAAAGGTCTATAATTAAGGCAGCACATTGATTTATGAACTAAGCAATCTAATACATTATCTAAAACAAGCATAGCAGCTGAAATGGTGAAATGTCCAGGTCTAAAACTGGATTGGTGCACATTATAAATGGAGTGAGAAGTTTAAAAAGTTTTTATCAGAGTTTTCCAGGGATTCTAAAACTTTGGAAAGGCCAGATCATTTGGAAATTGGACGGTAGTTATCTAAGTCAGAAGGATCTTCTCCTTTATGTAGGGGGAGGACATGTGCCACTTTCCAGATCTTAGGGATAACACCAGAAACAATTGTCAAGTCAAATGTATACAGTGCTTTCAGACAGTATTCACACTCCTTGATTTTTCCACATTTTGTTGTGATTACAAAGTTGGATTAAAATCATTTTCATTTTCATTTTTGGTCTACGAACTAGACAAAATACTTTAATGTCAAGGTGGAAGTAAAATAAATCACTAATATCTTGATTGCATACTGTAAGTATTCAAACCCCTGAGTCAATACAAGTTAGACCTCTGCCAAACCTAAAACCATTATAACCCGTCAGAGACACATCAGCGTCCAGCATAGACTTCTTTAACCAAGATTCAGTCATAGCCAGAATGTCCACATTGGTTTGAGAAACCAGAGTTATAATAACATCTAACTTCGAAATCAAACTGCTGGCATTTACATGAATCAGCCCAAGGCTACAGCTGTGGGTATTCAGAAAAGACAGTCTCTAATATCAACATGCCATGTGCAGCAGGTCATCCCCTATAAGAAAATACCATGGGGTTGGCTTGAATTGGAATAGATACAAGATTGCCTAGAGCTGAACCATTAGGCCTGTGCCTCGAAACAGGACGTGGATTAAAACAAGATCCAACGAGGGCTACGTGTACAATACCGGTCAAAAGTTTTAGAATACCTACTCATTCAAGGGTTTTTCTTTAGTTTTTAAAACGATTTTCTACATTTTAGTCTAATAGTGAAGACATCAAAACTATGAAATAACACATATGGAATCATGTAGTCACCAAAAAAGCGTTGAACAAATCTAAATACATGTAATATTTGAGATTCTTCAAATAGCCACCCTTTTGCCTTGAGGACAGCTTTGCACACTCTTGGAAGGTTCAATACGCACAAAAAGATTACTTCTCTAAAATGTTGTGCACAAGTTTGTTTACAATTTGTTTACATCCCTGTAAGTGAGAATTTTCTACGTTGCCAAGATCATCCATCCATCCACCTGGCATGTGTGGCATAACAAGAAGCTGATTAAACACCATGATCATTACACAGATGTACATTTGGCTGGGGAAAATTTAAGGCCACTCTAAAATGTGAAGTTTTGTCACACAACACAATGTAACAGATGTCTCAAGTTTTGAGGGAGCATACAATTGGTATGCCGACAGAAGGAATGCCCAACAGAGCTGTATGCCAAATAACTGAATGTTAATTTCTCTACCATAAGCCGCATTCAACATCGTTTTAAATAATTGGGCAGTATGTCCAAACGCAGACCCTGTGCATGGCGTCGTGTGGGCGACTGGTTTTCTGATGTAAACGTTGTAAATGGAATAACCCATGGTGACGGTGAGGTTATGGTATGGGTAGGCATAATAATACAGACAACAAACACAATTGCATTTTATTGATGGTAATTTGAAATCACAGAGATACCGTGGCGAGATCCTGAGGCCCATTGTCATGCCATTCTTCACCATCACATCATGTTTCAGCATGATAATGCACGGCCCCATGTCGCAAGGATCTGTACACAATTACTGGAAGCTGAAAATAACCCAGTTCATCCATGGCCTGCATGTCACCAATTGAGCATGTTTGGGATGCTCTGGGTTGACATGCACAGCAGCTTGTTCCAGGTCCCGTCAACATCCAGCAACTTTGCACAGCCATTGAAGAGAAGTTGGGCAACATGCCACAGTCCAAAATGAACAGCCTGACCAACTATATGCGAAGGAGAAAACAACTCACATTTGAATTCGGCCATGGCCGCTAGCATTTCTTAATGAACCAAATCTAAAACGAGGCTAAATCGGGAAGCGTGGTCTCCCTTTATTAAGCCCACACAACACAGATTAAAGTCAATGCTTCTAAAGGTTTGAGAGTTAAACATGTTTTTTTTATTTATATTTCTCTCATGGAGATGCCTACATTGTCCTTTAACATGACAACTCGTTTTTCCTTTACCTCTTCCCTCCCTTGTCCTTCACAGGCTGATGACATTACCACTTCAGACTGCTCTATTACACTCACCCTTCACAGTCCTTCCAGCAATCCTGGAATCAAATGATCAGGCTTAGATTGTTTTCATTAGACAAAACCTTAACACACACGCACGCTCGCAGACACACACACTCTGACTGAGTGAGAAAGTGAATATTGAGAGGGTAGAAATGTATTTGCGGTCTGTCTCTTCAACATTTGCAACATTGTTTCAATATTCAAATTTGATCTCCAGCTGTCCAATAGTAATGGACGTGTCGGGAGTCGGGACGAGAGACAGAGATGCAGCCTTTCTCAGCCAGTTGAAATCATGAATCACCTGGCATCATTTTTATGGATATATACAAAGAAATGTAAATTTAAAAAATATCAAATGAAACAAATTGCAGCTAGTTTGCAGTTTTTCCAGGTTCATTTTGAAGTGATTGTGTTAGCTGTGTTGTTGGCTAGCTCCTTTAAACAACAGTGTCCTGATAAGAGAGCACATTTTCTATGCCTCATTAGCTCATTGTTACGGATGTATCAAAATAAATGTCACTAGAAAACAGCGTAATAAACTAATGCAAATGCAGCTAATTTGCTGTTATTTTGGCTGCATTTTTTTGACGTGACTATAAGTTAGCCATAGTTGGCTAACTAGCAAGCAAGGGATAAGAATGTTGCCAGCCAGTATGGCAATGGAACATTTAGAACGAACGACTGGGTCGCGTCCATAGATACAGAACAAAAAGATGGAACGACTGGGTCGAGTCTCTGGCAAACGAACCGATAGAACGAACGATCAGTCGGCTTGGGGAACCACGCTAGATTTGTGTTCGGGACTATATCTTTTGGTATGATGAAATAGTATGAATACATTCATCAAAATAAAGCTTTTAATTCAAATATGTCTGTCATTATTGGTAACCCGCTGGATAAAAGTGATAATGCCCTCGAAGCCGGTGTTTGGAGAATATATTGCCATGGTATGCCGGACCTCGACTTTGTGTCGGTCCTAACAACACCCATGCCAATATATCCAACAAACACGGGCTTCTCTGACTTTATCATTTAAATATACAGTGCATTTGGAAAGTAGTTCTAAAGTTCTAAAACTGATTTAAAAATTTTAAACAATTATCATCAATCTACACACAATACCCCATAATGACAAAGCGAACACATATGTATTAAATGTATGTATTAAAAATAAAAAACAGAAATACCTGATTTACATAATTATTCAGAGCCTTTGCTATGAGACTCGAAATTGAGCTCAGGTGCATCCTGCCTGTTCCCATTAATCATCCTTGAGATGTTTCTACAACTTGATTGGAGTCCGCCTGTGGTAAATTCAATTGATTGGACATGATTTGGAAAGGCACACATCTGTCTAGATAAAGTCTCACAGTTGACAGTGTATGTCAGAGGCAAAACCAAGTCAGGAGGTCGAAGGAATTGTCTGTAGAGCTCAGAGACAGGATTTTCGAGGCACAGATCTGGAAAACACAGTGGCCTCCATCTTTCTTAAATGTAAGAATTTTGGAAGGATCAAAACTCTACCTAGAGCTGGCCGCCTGGCCAAACTGAGCAATCAGTGGAGAAGAGCCTTGGTCAGGGAGGTGACCGAGAACCCGATGGTCACTCTGAAATAGTTTCAGAGTTATTCTGTGTAAATGGGAGAACCTTCCAGAAGGACAACCATCTCTCCAGCACTCCACCAATCAGGCCTTTATGGTAGAGGGGCCAGACGGAAGACACTGCTCAGCAAAAGGCACATGACAGCCTGCTTGGGCTTTGCTAAAAGACACCTAAAGGACTCTGACCACGAGAAACATGATTATCTGGTCTGATGATTGAACTCTTTGGCCAGAATACCGAGCATCACGTCTGGAGGAAACCTGGCACCATCCCTACAGTGAAGCATGGTGGTGGCAATATCATGCTGTGGGGATATATTCCAGTAACGGGGACTGGGAGACTAGTCAGGATCGAGGGAAAGAGGAATGGAGCAAAGTACAGAGAGATATTTGATGAAAACCTGCTCCAGAGCGCTCAGGACCTCAGAATAGGGTGAAGATTTACCTTCCAACAGGGCCATGACCATAAGCACACAGCCAAGACAAGGCAGGAGTGGTTTTGGGACAAGTATCTGAATGTCCTTGAGTACCCAGCCAAAGCCCAGACTTGAACCTGATCGAACATCTCTGGAGAGACCTGAAAATAGCTGTGCAGCGACGCTCCCAATCCAACCATACAGAGCTTGAGATGATCTGCAGAGAATGGGAGAAACTCCCCAAATACAGGTGTGCCAAGCTTGTAGCGTCATACCCAAGAAGCCTCATGGCTGTAAATGCTGCCATCGGTGCTTCAACAAAGTACTGTGTACTGAAAGGGTCTGAATACTTATGTAAATGTAATGTTTCCAGTTTTTTTTAAACAAATTTGCTAAAATGTATAAATGACTGTTTTTGCTTTGTAATTATGGGGCAGTATGTGTAGATTGATGAGGGGGAAAAAACGATTTAAACAATTTTAGAATAAGGCTTTAATGTAACAAAATGTTGAAAAAAATTCTCAATACTTTCTGAATGCACTGTATACCTTGAGATTGTCATTCAGTTGCCACTAAAGCAAAGGCCGTTGTTTGCTATCAGAGCAGTATGCTACATAATCAGATGTTCATATTTTGTAAGACACATGGGGAACTAGAAGAACAGAATATTCATTAATATCCAGCTGACTTAGATCCAGATCCAGCTGATTTAGATGGAAACAGGATTCTTCTTCTATCCCTTTCATACTGCTGCGTCATCCCCAGAATCCCCAGTGTGACAATGGACATTGAAAATGTAATATTCAGTCCCTGCTATATAAGACGTCATTTACTTTCTTTCTCTCTGTCTCTCTCTAGTACAGGCTCTCTCTCACGTATTCTCTCTCTTTTATGCTAGACCTAATCGATGCCTTGCATATGCCCTGTCTTCATACTGATTGTACATCTCAGTATTTAACAAATATATTAGAACATAGTTTCAAATAGCCAAGTATTTTATAGGAAATTATTTAAATATAACTTTAAATACTTAAAAGTATTTGAAAATAGTACTCAAATGCAATATAAAATAAGTATTTTAAATACAAATATGTATGCATTTGAAGCAAGATCTGCTGACCTCCAACTCCTCCATGTGTATGTGTCTAAATCGTAATTTAGGCTGTATTCTGTTTTTAAAAATAGTATTATTATTATTCGTGACCAAGTCGTGTGCTTTGCCAGGGGCTGTGGGTAGGAGGGGAGATGTAGGGGAGGTTTGGGGTAGTCCAGAACGGGCTCTGGTTGGCACACCTCACACAAAGCCACACCACCAAGCCATAGCCTAGGCTACAACACGCACATTAGTCAAGGCAATCTGGAATATACGGCGGCGGGCTTTGCGAAGGCTGCGGTTGCAGCATCCTTCTCGAATCTATTTTACCCTGTTGGAGTTCAATTGTCTTATTCTGCCTGGCGCTTCGACTAATTTCTCTTATCATGATATTTTCCTTATTTAACACTGACTGATTGTGACTCTTCTATCTGCGAGAACAGTTTCTCTCGATGTGCTACTCAGATGTACGGGGGAAGAAGCCAGGGAAGCTGCCCTTCAAGAATGTTTAGTCCTAAAATACCAGATTTTTGTGACGACATTTGAAACCGTTGCATTGCTTTTCTATGGTGTTTTTCACGAGCACCTGCCTTTGCCCACTATGAATTTATGAGGTAAGAAAGTAGCTTATTGGATGCTTTGAGGTTGATCTCTTTTATTTTTGTTTAAACTGTGTTTTGTGTGTAGGCTCTTAAGAATAACATGACCGTTATTTCGTTATTTAAAAACATAAAAAGTATTATTGAGGCCATGCCTAGACGTCTTGCCCATTTGTGTAGGCTAATCATCTTTGAATGAAAGCGTATTCTGTTGCACTGCGGTAAATCACATCTCGGCGCTGTCGTCAATTGTTCGCTGTCACATCTATCCTGTGACTTGGCGTTGCGCGAGAAATTACTTTTCCACAGGTGCCGCCAGCCTTTTATCACAGTGTATTTGCATTAGACCGTATGATATCACTGAATTCCTACACCTATATAATAGGTATATAGCGTTTAATTATATTGGAAAATAAAACACTAAACATTTACAGAGTAAAAATAAATGTTTATTTTGGACACATTTAGACGTATGGGTTGTGTGCCACCAGTATTGACCAACAACTTCTTAGCTACGTTTATTGGTAATTTAGATCAATTCATTTTTAAGCTAAAAACCATCGTTCTTATCTGTGGAGTATAGGGATTAGAGATAGTCGTCGACTAAGAGCTTACAGTATAAATAGCACATGATTGTATTAGGCCTACTGCCGTTCGAGATCTGAAGATGGCGAAGTTCTTTCAGGTGGAATCTACATCAAATATGACCATTATGTAAATTAGAATCTACATTGTGGAATCTTAGACCCTAGGCATCCTAGAGTCTTTGAAGTTAGTTGTAAAGCTGTCTGAATGCATAAACTGTAATTTGGGGTTGCCTGCTGCTTAAAAGGACAGAAAGGCTATGGAACATAACACAAATAACAACAAAACATCCAACTTGGGTTTGATTTATGTATTTGACAGTATTATATGAAGGTAAACTCCTTTATTACAGTTCTACAAAACAACAATTAGAATTCGTTTTGTAAGGTCACCACAGTAACTGTCTAGGAAGAACATCTATGGGATTCAAAACGCTAACGTTTTTTATTTTGTAGTGAGCCTGTATATAATGTAAGCTGTTTTGCTGCTCCTTTCTGTCTATGTGTGGGTATTCTATACAGCACGAATAATCGTTCTAAAAGTATTATCCTATTATTTATTATTTATTTTTGCTCCAACAGGATCTGAACAGACTGTATCATCTATCTAAATGAATGAATTCAGCCATGCAATGTTCCTGGAAGGCTGTGATTCTGCTAGCCTTACTGTCCATAGCGATCCAGTACACAGCCATCAGGACGTTCACAGCCAAGCCATTCCAGATGTGTCCAGTGACAGCCTCAAACCCTCTGAACTGCGGCATGCTGTGGCAGGATGCGGTGGACTCGTCCTTTGACCAGCGGATCTGTGACGACTTCCTTTACTTCACCTCCAACGTCTCCAGGAAGACCCACGTTCTCATCCTGGCCACGACCCGCAGCGGCAGCTCCTTCGTGGGTCAGCTGTTCAACCAGCACCAGGATGTGTTTTATCTGTTTGAGCCGCTCTACCACGTCCAGACCACCTTGCTCCCCCGCCTGTCCCACAGCAGGACGGCAGGCGACACCAGGGTGATGCTGGGGGCCAGCAGGGACCTGCTCCGGAGCCTCTACGACTGTGACCTTTACTTCCTGGAGAGCTACATCAAACCCCAGCCGGCCAATCACAGCACAGACAAGCTGTTCCGGAGGGGAGCAAGTAAGGCTCTGTGCTCCCTGCCCGTCTGCGACGCCTTTAGTCCTGGAGAGTTGAACATTGATGAAGGAGAGTGTGTCAGGAGGTGTGGCGGTCTCAACATGACGCTGGCGTCGGACACCTGCCGTGAGAGGCGCCATGTGGCCATCAAGACGGTGAGGATACCGGAGGTGAGTGACCTCAGAGCTCTGGTGGAGGACCCTAGGCTCAACCTCAAGGTGATCCAGCTGGTCAGGGACCCCCGAGGGATCCTGGCCTCCCGCATCGAGACCTTCAGGGACACCTATAGACTCTGGAGGATCTGGAGGGCCACTGGGAGGAGGCCCTACAACCTGGACCTCACCCAGCTCACCATGGTCTGTGAGGACTTCCTGGGTTCTGTGACAACGGGCCTTAGCAGGCCCCCCTGGCTCAAAGGGAGGTACATGTTGGTCAGGTATGAGGACCTGGCCAGGAACCCTCTCCAGAAGACCAAGGAGATCTATGAATACCTGGGTCTTATCATGGACAAGAACGTAGGCGAATGGATCCAGAACAACACCAGGGGAAGCAACGATCTGTCCGCCAAGCATAAATACGGCACTGTTCGGGACTCAGCTGCCAATGCGGAAAGCTGGAGGCTCAAATTGTCTTATGACATGGTTGATTACACACAGACTGTGTGTCAGCAAGTTCTACAGGAGCTTGGTTATAAGACTGTCAGTTCCCCTGAGGAGCTGAAAAATCTGTCTCTGACTCTCATCGAGGACAAAACTTTTTTACCTTTTTTGTAGCAAAGCAAGGTCTATCATGACAACTATTTTTGATATATTTATATTGTTGCCTTAATTTCTTCTCAGATTTGCACTAAACCTCAGAAACCTTGAAGACTCCTGTGGTAAGATTCAAGTCAAGACATTCAGAAGAGCACAAAAAACACAATGTAGGAATGCTCTTTGGGGATATCAGTATCAATGTTTTAGCGATATCGAAGAGACATTAAGTAATGTTAGGTTAATTGACATGAACAAACTTATAGTAAAGCACCATCCTACTTAAGATCCCTGAATGCTGGCTGTTGCATTGACAAAAGCGAATGTTGATATTTGTACATCAAGGAAACTGGACCTACCTTACAACATTGTTAGGGAATGTACCTAATCATACCTTACTGATAAATGCTGATGTGTGTGTGTGTAGGCATATGATAACAACCATGCAATAAAAATGTGAATGTTGAGGTCAACCTTAATTGTGTTGTTTACATTTTATTGAGGGTTTAGAGTAAGAATCAGGGAGTAGCCCTTTAATCATGTTATTATAGTTTAACTGAGGGTTGTCAACACACAATCACCAAAGTGCAGGACACCAGTGATTTGACAATGAATGCATCCCAAATGGCATCCTATTCCCTATATAGTACACTACTATTGACCAAGGAATTCCTAGTCGATGGTAAAACATTTCTGTAAAAGACCCAATAAAAAAGCCTTGTGTTCTCATTTTTTTTTTTATTCGTCTCAGGCTGTTGGCGGTAGGTGCACCTGATTCAGCAGCCCTGAGCACCGGGTAGGCAAACTGTTGCCATTGTTAACCATTTCATGTGTTTTCAAGTACACTATAGACCTACCGCTGGCCAATCGGATGACTCAGATTACCGTGTCTGCAGTAACAAAGCAGGCATAAAAGAAAGCTACAGCAAAGTTGTAGCTGTGAGATTTCAAAACATTTGAAACAATGACTAGGGAGAGACTGTCAACGAACACAGCAAAGAGCTGCTGTTTTGATGAGTGAGTTCATGTTTATGTCCTTACTCAGCACTGTCAACACTTTGTATTCAACACTTTTAGAAGCCTTAAAATGAGCATTCTTCCTATTTCCACTCAGCGCTACAACAAGCACTGCAGCAGTAATGAATTAGTAGGAACGTGTATTCGATAGGCTTGTGTTGTTATTATTCTTGAGTCTTTTTTAATATCAAGGAATATTTCACTTTCTCTGTTCATAGGAGTAACAACATGAATTTGTGCATGAGGTAGAAATAATGCTGTGCGTCTCGAGTTTTCGCCATCAGCTGGAAGACGGTGTCCCCTTTTTGGTCAGTGTCAGTGGAGGAAAGAGAGAGTGGAGGGATGTTGAGAAGCGGACCCTCAGTTTGCTGCTCTCGCCCTCTGCTGAGACTGACCATCAGATGCAGGCACCATCAGCCCAGTAAAATACAAATAAAAAGTTAATTATAGCTCACTCAGCTGTGGCTCACAAGTAATACAACAACGGATCTATTACGGGTGTGATCATATAAATATAATATAATTTAAATATAATTTTAAAAATGTCCTGAACAACAATGGCATTGGCATTGGCAGGGCAATTCAAGCAAAGCTAATATGCTGTGATAATGTAATGGGCCTATCTATAGCTTACTGCATGAACCTAATTGCTACAGGTCTGTTTTTAATTGGTTAATGTTGCATAGGCTTACGTTTTTTAAGTCATGTTAAAATAAATTCTGAGCAGTAGATATCATCTTGCATTTTGACTCAGAAAGTGATCTTGAAAAAAGTTGGTGACTACTGTTTTCCCCGTAAACACTATCAATGTTTCCCTTTACTGGGGCAAGTGTGATCGAATCAACACAATATTACCCACTTTCAATGCAACATAACAACAACAAAAATGAACTCGAGATTTTGTTGTAGGCAGAATGCATCGGAGTACGATTCTGTGCCATTTACAATGAACTGGACTATGTTTACAGCATGAGCGGTCGTGAGTAGATGATTTGAGATCAAAGTGAGAGCTGTAGCCACTTGTGCAACTTTTGTTCATATATTTTGCTAGTTAGTGAGTTATAAGCCCAGTTATAGATAATTTGTAGTAGTCAGCAATAGGGGAGTGATTGCTTTCTACAAGAGCACAAAATGTACAGAGCTTTTTTTTGTCTTAAAGGGGCAGTATTGTATTTTGAGACAGGCTTGAATAAGCTATGTAGCCAATAGGCAGAGGCTGGCATAATTTTTCTGATTCTCTATAATAATTGTATGGGAATAATAATGCATTTTATTTTGTTAAGTGTTTTCTTGCATCAAACAACATTACAACATTTTCAGTCACCATGTCTGAAGCACAAGTGGATAAACATGTTGATGTCAAGCCCTGCATTGTTATTTTTTAAAGTCTCATGGATTGTAGGCCTTCATTGAACACCAGACATTGGCTACTACTGTGATAAAACAGCTATTAACATGTTCAAATGTTATGGGATGCATTTTCTCCATTGTTTTTTTAAAATGGTAGGCCAATCTAGGAGGCCCACATTATGATCAAATAGCCACAGTAGCTGTGGAGTAGAGACAGGAACAATCACCCACAAACACACAGTGAAACCCAGGCTACCTAAATATGGTTCCCAATCAGAGACAATGACTAACACCTGCCTCTGATTGAGAACCATATCAGGCCAGACATAGAAATAGACAAACAAGATATCCAACATAGAATGCCCACTCAGATCACACCCTGACCAACCAAAACATAGAAACATACAAAGCAAACTATGGTCAGGGTGTGACAATATCCCAAATTAATACAACCTTGACATAACAAAAAGTAAAGCAATGAGGCTGATGCAACAGATCAGAATGTTTATCTTAAAATGGTGATAAACGATTAGGCTATTTCTTCACAGTATAAACGCATCCATCCGCACAGGGCAGTAGGCAATGAACACGAATGTTCCAAAATGCAATTAGCGGAAAAACAACATTCTCAAAAGTGCACGTGAAATGCAAGCGGTTTCATATGACAGAGATGAAAAAAAAATCCTTCAGAAATTTAGAAAGAGGGGTGATCAAAAAAGACGCATCAACAAGTATAGGTTGTTAATGTGAGGATTGTGTCTTTCGCTAAATAATTAGAGGGAACATTGCTTCCATGGCTCTCAGCTCCGACGTAGGCTACAGTTGAGACAGACACATCCGGGATGCAACGGCGCGCATCCTCCTGATCGAATTCCAAGGCGCATATTGAAGATGTTAGAAGAACTGCCCACATGTACTTTCGTCAGCCAACAAGATGAGTAGGCCTAACGAACAGCAAGGACACTAGCCTATGTCAATCTACTATCCCCCAAAGTACAAATGTTGACCTATTCTATTGGTCAGCGTGTCCTTCTGTGCAGGAAACAAATATTACAAATATACTCTGTGATGCGATAGATCCCAAATGAATACAACCTCGACATAGCGGGAAAACACCGTTCTCAAAAGTGCACAAGCGGCATATGACAGAGATGAAAATATCCTTCAGAAATGTTAGAAAGCGGGAGGATCAGAAGACGCACCAACAAGTGCAAGGTGGTTGATGTTGCAGTGCGCGACAGGCACGGGTCTTTCTCTCCCGTTGGAATGAACAGTGACTCAAGTATGTCGACAGAATCAAGCATTTAGATATTAATAACGATCCTACATTATATTTGTTAAAAGTCTCATTAAAGTTTGGCTACATTTCCAGGCGCCTCCCTCATGTCAGCATCGGTCTGAACATGACAGGCAGTAGCCAATACGCATAGGCTATCACCTACACATGTACATTTATGGATATTTACATATACTTATGGTTTTCTTAACAGAGTAGCTACTGTTTTTCGGATTTTAAATACATTTAATTGACTATTTAATTCATTTGAATTGGCCTTGGTGCCCTAGCAGATTGGTTATTTGGTATTTTATTAGGATCCCCATTATTAACTGTTGCAAAAGCAGCAGCTACTCTTCCTGAGGTCCACACAAAACATGAAACATAATACAGAATGACATAATACAGAACATCATTAGACAAGAACAGCTCAAGGACAGAACTACATGCATTTTTAAAAAGGCACATGTAGCCTACATATCAATGCATACACACAAACTATCTAGGTCAAATAGGGGAGAGTTGTGCCGTGAGGTGTTGCTTTATCTGTTTTTTGAAACCAGGTTTGCTGTTTATTTGAGCAATATGAGATGGAAGGAAGTTCCATGCAATCTGGGCTCTATATAATACTGTATGTTTTCTTGAATTTGGGGACTATGAAAATAACCCTGGTGGCATGTCTGGTGGGATAAGTGTGTGTGTCAGAGCTGTGTGTAAATTGACTATGGAAACAATTAATGTTTCTTATAAAAAGAATAAGTGATGCAGTCAGTTTCTCCTCAACTCTTAGCCAAGAGAGACTGGCATGCATAGTATTTATATCAGCCCTCTAATTACAATTAAGAGCAAAACGTGCCGCTCTGTTCTGGGCCAGCTGCAGCTTAACTAGGTCTTTCCTTGCAGCACTGGACCACACGACTGGACAATAATCAAGATTAGACAAAAAATAGAACCTGCAGAACCTGCTTTTTGGAGTGTGGTGTCAAAAAAGCACAGCATCTCTTTATTACGGCTAGACCTTTCCCCATCTTTGCAACCATTGAATCTATATGTTGACCATGACAGTTTACAATCTAAGGTAACGCCAAGTAATTTAGTCTCCTCAACTTGTTCAACATCCACACCATTCATTACCAGATTCATCTGAGGTCTAGCACTTAAGGAATGATTTGTACCAAATACAATGCTCTTAGTTTTAGAGATGTTCAGGACCAGTTTATTACTGGCCACCCATTCCAAAACAGACCAACTCTTTGTTAAGAGTTTCAGTGACTTCATTAGCTGTGGTTGCTGATGCGTATATGGTTGAATCATCAGCATACATGGACATACATTCTTTGTTTAATTCCAATGGCAGGTCATTGATAAAAATAGAAAAGAGTAGAGGGCCTAGAGAGATGCCCTGCGGTACTCCACACTTCACATGTTTGACATTAGAGAAGCTTCTATTAAAGAAAACCCTTTGAGTTATATTAGATAGATAGCTCTGAATCCACAATATGGCAGAGGTTGAAAAGCTATAGCACTTAAGTTTTTTCAACAACAGGTTATGGTCAATAAAATCAAAGGCTGCACGGAAATCTAACAGTACAGCTCCCACAATCTTCTTATTATCAATTTCTTTCAACCGATCATCAGTCATTTGTGTCAGTACAGTACATGTTGAGTGCCCTTCTCTATAAGCATGCTGAAAGTATGTTGTTAATTTGTTTACAGAGAAATAGCATTGTATTTGGTCAAACACAATTTTTTCCAACAGTTTGCTAAGAGCTGGCAGCAAGCTTATAGGTCTGCTGTTAGAACCAGTAAAAGCTGCTTTACCACTCTTGGGAAACGGAATTACTTTGGCTTCCCTCCAGGTTTGAGGACAAAGACTTTCCTCTAGGCTCAGATTAAAAATATGACAGATAGGAGTGGCTATAGAGTCAGCCACCATCCTCAGTAGTTTTCCATCTAAGTTGTCAATGCCAGGTTTGCCATTATTGATCTTTAACAATAATTTTTACACCTCTCCCACACTAACTTTACAAAATTCAAAATGCACTGCTTTTCTTTCATTATTCGTTTATTTTTTATTTTTTATAGATTCATATAATTGCTCACTGTTTGTCACGGGCATTTCCTGCCTAAGTTTGCCCACTTTGCCAATTAAATAATCATTAAAATAATTGCCAACATCAAATGGTTTTGTGATGAATAAGCCATCTGATTCAATGGGCATGGCAGATTGGGCACCTCTTGAAGGCCAATGGCCTTGCCCCTAAAATCACGAAATTCCAGGCTTGGCCCATAGGGTTCTGGTCAAAAGTAGTGCGCTATTTAGGGAATAGGGTACCATTAAGGACAGAGACTGGAGACTGGAGTTTGCCTGGATTGACCAAATGTCAGCTAGGTGTTGGAATTGTTTAATTATACTTCCAGGTCATCTATTGACGATGTGGAGCAGGCAGGCAATAGGAGACAGCTGCTGTTGCTGATTTGTCTCAGGAAGCACTAAGTAAGAATTAAACTAGCTGCTGTCTTCACAACATTGTCAGGCTAGTGGGTGTTATGGTTTCTGGAAGGAATAGAATAGATATATATATATTTTTTTTTAATCTACAGAAATGTATAATTTTGCTGTCACAATAACGTGAGGAAGGCCCTTGTTAATGCTTTGCATAAAACAGTGACAGTGATAAGGACAGGCAGGGAACTGACCTTTCCCAACCTCCGTTGAATATTCTCTGAAATATTAAGGGGGTGTCATTCATAAAGTTGAGTTCTTTACTCCTCAAAGAAACTGTTTATAAGGTTGCTGGTCTGGGAACAGATTATGTCTGTGCAGAGTGCCTGAATTTGAAAGACCCCTTCTACTTTGAAATGAACACACATTATCAGACCACTCCAACATGTATTGCTTTTTCATCTATAAACAAGTGTGCTGAGGCAGCAATCCACAGCCCTGTGGTCACTCTATCATTCTATCAAGACAATATACTGTATAGCCCGAGTTCAGATATATTTATGCTGGCTATTTACTGATATGTTGTGTGCAGCACAACAGACAGAGGTAATTTTCCAATATCCATACTAGCTACAAATACATTTACATTTGAGTCATTTAGCAGATGCTCTTATTCAGAGCCACTTACAGTTAGTGCATTTATCTTAAGGTAGATAGGTAAGACAACTACATATCACAGTCATAAGTACAACTTTTCCTCAATAAAGCAGTCAGCGCTAGTAAAAAAATGACACGCACAAGTGTTAGTGCAAGAAAGGCAACGGTAGGGTGTTAGTTTGTATTTTTTCTTCTTAGAATGCAAAGCAAATAAACTGCCTTATTCTCAGTAGTATGCTTTCGTGGGTTTAAAACGTTGATTGAGTATTATTTGAACAAATCTTATTGATAGGGGATAGTGACTCAATTCCTTTCAATTTTGCTGTAATAACTCAGAATTGTCAACATCCCAATCTTGCCAATACTAAAGTAATTACTTTGGGACTGTCGTGATGAGCACGCACATGGCAAATCAGATTACCATTCTGCCACAGTGAAAAGCCCTCAGGATCCCATCCATCCATTCTCTCTAACCTTTTTTTGTCGTTGTTGAAATGTCTCTAATCATCTGTGTATATTCCTGCCAAACCACCAAGAGGTTGAGAATGAGAAAGAGCGAGAGAAAGAGAGGGTGAGAGAGAATGAGCTAGAGGGAGAGAGAGAGGAAGAGAGAGAGAAAGAGAGAGCTGTACTACAGTATGAATGGAGGAGAACAATCTGTACTCACAATGATTGCATTACAGTTATTTGCAGGTTGACAGCGATACAGTTCTGTTCTTTCCTTAGTTTAGTACCTCTGTTCAACTCTGCAAGTAAATGAGATGCCCAAAAAGAGCAAAGCCTACCCTAGCTGGCTGGTACAGTAGTCATGGGCAAAGATTGCTGATACTTTAACAAAAGCTTCTGTATGAAGTAACAATGGTCTTTTATACCACTGGTCTTTTATATATTTTAAAACTGTAAAGGGATCTCAAACCAAGGCTTACTTACACGTCCCTAAACTGTAAAGGGATCTCAAACCAAGGCTTACTTACACGTCCCTAAACTGTAAAGGGATCTCAAACTAAGGTGTACTTTAAAGTAAAACTTTAGTAGTTGTTTGGGGGGTATCTTTACTTTATTATAACTTTTACTTCACAACATTCCCAAAGAAAATAATGCATGTTTTTACTCCTTGCATGTTCCCTGACACCCAAAAGGGGTGCCTAATAATAAAGACATAATTTAACAGTAAAAACGAATGACCTTTTAATATGGCATGAACACAATCAGTCATGATGCTTTCATTTTATTGTCAAACAAATCACCTCAGAAAGTAGGCTACCTGTGCGCATGTTGTCCACTCTAAAATAATCCAAACAGTGCAATGTGTGTACAATCACACCTTTGATGAATGGAAAAACACATCAGTTACAAAACACCCAAAACGTGTGCCTAATGACATTTGATGAATGCCATTGATGAGGCTTACATTAATTGAAGTAGCTCCCTGACAAATTTACCTTTTTTTTGTAGCCTAAAAAAGTCGGGACACCTGAAATGGGACTGAAACTGTGGTGGTCACCCTAACACACACAGTCAATGTATTACACTGGGCTACAGTCACGGGGAAAAAAGTCCCTATACTTTCAGTGCATTTTTCTGAAAAAGGTGTGTAAACTGCGTTTAGTTGCGTTTACCCTGCACTAGTCCTACACCACTGCCAGTAACCTACCCTCTCAGCTGAGGCAATTTTACACACATGAACAACGCAGAACAGGTAGACTACATTCAGTATAATACACGAGTTGAACCAAAACATGTTTACACCCTAGTTGTCCATAATTCCTGAGTTGAGTCTTCACAGATCATGTGACATTAAACACTACCTTTCTTTCCTTACATTAATGACAGTGTTATTTGTAATTATTAAGCATTCAACAATTGAATTAGAACATTGAACTTAAACCCTGAACGATTCCTAGATCTTGGAGATCCTGGAAAATGCACTGTATGTCACACCCTGATCTGTTTCACCTGTCTTTTGATTGTCTCCTATCCCCCACCAGGTGTCTCCCATTACCTCATGTGTATTTATACCTGCGTATTCTGGTTGTCTGTTGCCAGTTCGTCTTGTCCCGTCAAGTCTTACCAGTGTGTTCCTAGTCTCCCCATTTCTGACCTTTCTGCCTGTCCTGACACTGATCCTGCCTGCAGTCCTGTACCTGCCTGACTCTGAGTTGGACTACGAGTATTTGCCTGCCTTGACCTACCGATTGCCTACCCCTTGTACTGTAATAAACTCAGAGACGTGTACTAGCCACCTCCTGTGTCTGCATCTGGGTCTTAGCCTGAACCGTGACAGTACGAACTGGCCATGACTGATCCAGCAGACTCGGACCAGCTCTGCAATGCTGTCTCCTCCCAAGGAGTCACCATTGGAAGACACAAGGAGTTACTGCAAAGCCTAATGGAGGGACTCAATACCCTGGCAGAAAGCCAAGACTACGCATTCAATACATTGCTGGAGCAATTCCACGGGTTCCCAACTAGGCAGCAAGCCACATCAGTGATCCCAAAGACTCTCAGCAACCTCGCCACCAGCGGCGCTTCTTCTCAGTCTACCCCGGTGTCCCGAGGATCTTGCTTACCTCCTCCAGAGTGCTATGCTGGAGATTCTGGAACTGGGTCTGGGTCTTAGCCTGAGCCGTGACAGTACGAACTGGCCATGACTGATCCAGCAAACTCGAACCAGCTCTGCAATGCTCCCTCATCTTCGAGCTGCAGCATTCTTCATTACCCTCGGACTGCTCGAAGACAGCGTACCTGGTAACGCTGATCTCCGGGAGGGCACATCACAGCCGCAGAGTGACTGGAACCTGGAAGCCCTGTTCGACACCTTCCGTCACGGATTATCGGAGGTGATTAAAGATGAGCTCGCAGCCCATGGAACTCGTCTCCCTCATAGCCTTGACCATTCGGATCGATGGGCGGCTACGGGAACGTAGGAGGGAGAGGGGGTCTGTTCCCTGTCGCCCTCGCTCGTCCTCTAATTCCACATCGCCTCCAAGGAATCCCTGATGTCTACATTTCCAAGAGAATCCGGTGTCACCCGAGTTCCCTCGGAAATCACAGAGGGCTGTTGACTCGCCTCATCCGGAGCCCATGCAACTGGGCAGAGCTAGATTGTCTCCTGCTGAGTGTTTACGCAGACTGAACACCAAAAGCTGTCTGTATTGTGGAGCTACGGGACATTTCTTATCTACCTGCCCATTACAAGACCAGGCTCATCAGTAGGTACGAGTACACTGGTGAGCCATACTGGGAGATTCCAATCTCTCACTACTCGTAACCCCCTCTATGCTACCCTGTTGTGGGGAGACCAGTCCAAATCCATCTGAATGCTCATTGACTCTGGGGCTGACGAGAACTTTATGGACACTACCCTGGTGTCTCCAGCCAACCCCTTTCCACCCCGATGGATAGCAGAGCGCTGGATTGGCACTCTATTGGCAGAGTTGCCCACAATATGGTTCCCATCAGCCTGCGAGTGTCAGGCAACCACAGTGAGTCTATGCAGTTTCTGCTCCTGGAGTCTCCTCATATACCCATGGTTTTGGGGTTCTCATGGCTCCAGAGGCACAACCCCTTAATTGACTGGACCACGGATTCCATCACGGGTTGGAGTACGTTTTTCCACACACATTGTCTGAAGTCGGCGCAGCCTGCCCCGGGATGTCTCCCTGCGGGTTTGGGTAAAGCCTCAGATCTCTCCACCGTTCCCACAGAGTACCAGGACTTACGTGAGGTTTTCACCTCTGCCCGCACCACATTTCTTCCTCCGCGTCGGCCCTTTATTCCCTGTCAGGTCAGGAGCAGGGTTCTTTTTGTGGAGAAGAAGGACAAGACCCTGCATCCGCGTATCGACTACCGGGATCTTAATGACATTATGGTTAAAAAACATTACCCGCTACCACTCATCTTTCAAGCCATCTCTAGGGGGCGGTCATCTTCTCCAAGTTGCACCTTCGGACCGTCTATCATCTGATTCGGATACAGGAAGAAGACGAGTGGAAGACCGCCTTTAACACGGCTAGCGGGCACCTGGTGATGCCGTTTGGACTGACCAATGCTCCCACAGTGTTCCAGGACCTGGTCAATGATGTGCTCCGTGACATATTGAACCAATTTGTGTTTGTCAACCTCAACGACATCCTCATTTATTCTCGGGTCAGCTCAAAAGCACGTCCTCCATGTCCGACAGGTCCTCCAGCATCTCCTGGAGAACCAGCTTTTCGTGAATGCGGAGAAATGTGAGTTTCATCACTCCACCATCTCCTTCCTTGGATACGTCATCACTGCAGGGCATATTCAGATGGACCCTGACAAGGTGAGAGCGGTGGTGGATTGACCTCAACCCACATCCAGAGTGTAGCTGCAACGTATCCTAAGGTTGGCTAATTTCTACCGTCATTTTCACCCAGGGTTACAGCACCCTTGCTTCCCCCCTCTCTGCACTCTCCTCTCCCAAGGTTCCGTTCATATGGTCTCTCGCAATTAAGATGGCGTTGGAATGGAGGCATTGGTTAGAAATTCTTGGTGTGGATGGACCATAAGAACCTGGAATATCTCTGCACTGCCCAGTGTCTCAACTGCAGCGCCTCAACTCAACTCCAGGGAGGTGAGATGGGCCCTGTTATTCACTCGTTTCCATTTTACTATCTCCTACCGCCCGGGGTCCAAGAATGTGAAGCCTGACGCACTCTCATGTCTGTAAAGCCCCACTACTACATCATCAGACCCTGACACCATCCTCCCTACTTCCTGTTTAGCGGCTGCCATCATCTTGAGAATAGACAGTCTGGTCCACAAGGCACAGTGTTCTCACTGTGGGGGGGGGGGGGGCTCTGCCCATTCTCCAGTCCTGGAATGGGTACATTCCTCGAGACTCACCTGTCATCCTGGCTCCAGTCGGACTAAACATTTTTTGTGGCCACTATGGTTACTGTCGTCTCCACATGTGTTGCTGTCTGCACTGTGTGTGTGCCTCCTTCAACCAGGATGACAGGTGAGTCTCGAGGAATGTGGAGACACCAGGGTAGTGTCCATAAAGTTCTCGTCAGCCCCAGAGTCAATGAGCATTCAGATGGATTTGGACTGGTCTCCCCACAACAGGGTAGCATAGAGGGGGTTACGAGTAGTGAGAGATTGGAATCTCCCAGGGGCGGTGAAGAACAGGGAGTGGTTGAAGGAGGCCAGCCGGAGCTTGCCGCGGATTCTTGTTTTGCACACACACAGTGCAGACAGCAACACATGTGGAGACGACAGTAACCATAGTGGCCACAAAAAATGTTTAGTCCGACTGGAGCCAGGATGACAGGTGAGTCTCGAGGAATGTACCCATTCCAGGACTGGAGAATGGGCAGAGCCCCCCCCCCGCCAGTGGGGAGGCCAGTGGTCTCCCCACTGGCCTCCTTCAACCACTCCCTGTTCTTCACCGCCCCTGGGAGATTCCAATCTCTCACTACTCGTAACCCCCTCTATGCTACCCTGTTGTGGGGAGACCAGTCCAAATCCATCTGAATGCTCATTGACTCTGGGGCTGACGAGAACTTTATGGACACTACCCTGGTGTCTCCACATTCCTCGAGACTCACCTGTCATCCTGGCTCCAGTCGGACTAAACATTTTTTGTGGCCACTATGGTTACTGTCGTCTCCACATGTGTTGCTGTCTGCACTGTGTGTGTGCAAAACAAGAATCCGCGGCAAGCTCCGGCTGGCCTCCTTCAACCACTCCCTGTTCTTCACCGCCCCTGGGAGATTCCAATCTCTCACTACTCGTAACCCCCTCTATGCTACCCTGTTGTGGGGAGACCAGTCCAAATCCATCTGAATGCTCATTGACTCTGGGGCTGACGAGAACTTTATGGACACTACCCTGGTGTCTCCAGCCAACCCCTTTCCACCCCGATGGATAGCAGAGCGCTGGATTGGCACTCTATTGGCAGAGTTGCCCACAATATGGTTCCCATCAGCCTGCGAGTGTCAGGCAACCACAGTGAGTCTATGCAGTTTCTGCTCCTGGAGTCTCCTCATATACCCATGGTTTTGGGGTTCTCATGGCTCCAGAGGCACAACCCCTTAATTGACTGGACCACGGATTCCATCACGGGTTGGAGTACGTTTTTCCACACACATTGTCTGAAGTCGGCGCAGCCTGCCCCGGGATGTCTCCCTGCGGGTTTGGGTAAAGCCTCAGATCTCTCCACCGTTCCCACAGAGTACCAGGACTTACGTGAGGTTTTCACCTCTGCCCGCACCACATTTCTTCCTCCGCGTCGGCCCTTTATTCCCTGTCAGGTCAGGAGCAGGGTTCTTTTTGTGGAGAAGAAGGACAAGACCCTGCATCCGCGTATCGACTACCGGGATCTTAATGACATTATGGTTAAAAAACATTACCCGCTACCACTCATCTTTCAAGCCATCTCTAGGGGGCGGTCATCTTCTCCAAGTTGCACCTTCGGACCGTCTATCATCTGATTCGGATACAGGAAGAAGACGAGTGGAAGACCGCCTTTAACACGGCTAGCGGGCACCTGGTGATGCCGTTTGGACTGACCAATGCTCCCACAGTGTTCCAGGACCTGGTCAATGATGTGCTCCGTGACATATTGAACCAATTTGTGTTTGTCAACCTCAACGACATCCTCATTTATTCTCGGGTCAGCTCAAAAGCACGTCCTCCATGTCCGACAGGTCCTCCAGCATCTCCTGGAGAACCAGCTTTTCGTGAATGCGGAGAAATGTGAGTTTCATCACTCCACCATCTCCTTCCTTGGATACGTCATCACTGCAGGGCATATTCAGATGGACCCTGACAAGGTGAGAGCGGTGGTGGATTGACCTCAACCCACATCCAGAGTGTAGCTGCAACGTATCCTAAGGTTGGCTAATTTCTACCGTCATTTTCACCCAGGGTTACAGCACCCTTGCTTCCCCCCTCTCTGCACTCTCCTCTCCCAAGGTTCCGTTCATATGGTCTCTCGCAATTAAGATGGCGTTGGAATGGAGGCATTGGTTAGAAATTCTTGGTGTGGATGGACCATAAGAACCTGGAATATCTCTGCACTGCCCAGTGTCTCAACTGCAGCGCCTCAACTCAACTCCAGGGAGGTGAGATGGGCCCTGTTATTCACTCGTTTCCATTTTACTATCTCCTACCGCCCGGGGTCCAAGAATGTGAAGCCTGACGCACTCTCATGTCTGTAAAGCCCCACTACTACATCATCAGACCCTGACACCATCCTCCCTACTTCCTGTTTAGCGGCTGCCATCATCTTGAGAATAGACAGTCTGGTCCACAAGGCACAGTGTTCTCACTGTGGGGGGGGGGGGGGCTCTGCCCATTCTCCAGTCCTGGAATGGGTACATTCCTCGAGACTCACCTGTCATCCTGGCTCCAGTCGGACTAAACATTTTTTGTGGCCACTATGGTTACTGTCGTCTCCACATGTGTTGCTGTCTGCACTGTGTGTGTGCAAAACAAGAATCCGCGGCAAGCTCCGGCTGGCCTCCTTCAACCACTCCCTGTTCTTCACCGCCCCTGGTCCCATATATCCTTGGACTTCGTCACGGGTTTCCCTCCATCAGACGGCAACACCACCATGGATATGTTTTCCAAAGCCACCCATTTTACGTCTCTTCCTAAGTTTCCCACAGCTAAGGAGACGGTCCAGCACATGGTGCAGCACGTCTTCCGGATCCATGGACTTCCGGTCGACATGGTCTCCGATCACGGTCCTCAGTTCTCATCCCGGTTCTAGAGGGTGTTCTGCACCATCATTGGGTTGTCGGCCAGCCTATCCTCTGGTTTTCATCCCCAGTCTAACGGCCAGTCGGAGCAAGCCAATCAGGACTTGGAGACGACTCTTCGTTGCCTCATCTCCCGCAATCCCACCACCTGGAGCCAGCAACTCGTGTGGGTGGAATAAGCCTGCAACACCCTTCCCTGTTCTGCTACTGGTCTCTCGCCTTTTCAGCCCCCGCTCTTCCCGGAGCAAGTGGCTAACATACCTTCTTCCAGATGTTCACCCGTCGCTGTACCTGGAAGAGAGCCCGCTCTTCTCAAGACCACCTCCAGGTTTCAACGACAGGCAAACCGCCACCGGACCCCTGCTCCCCGCTTCCGTCTTGGGCAGGGGTTTTGAGACTTTCTACTCGGGATCTGCCCCTTTGGGTGGATTCCTGCAAACTTTCCGCCCCATTTTATCAGTCCTTTCCCGATCTCTAAGGTTCTTAGTCCCTCTGCTGTTCACCTTCTGTTGCTCCGCACCCTCCATATACTTTCCACTCTCCATGTATCTAGAGTTAAACCTTTGTCTCCTGTTTCCTGATCCTGCCTGCCATCCTTTACCTGACTGACTCTGATTTGGATTACGAATATTTGCCTGCCTTGCCCAACAATTGCTTGCCCCTTGTACTGCAATAAACTCTGAGACTCGTACTATCCGCCTCCTGTGTCTGCATCTGGGTCTTAGCCTGAGCAGTGATACTGTAAGTGTAGCTTTGCCTATGTAACATTTAATTATGTCTTGCCGTGAACAGTTCTCATGGGCACACAAATCCTTAATAATGTAAGCCTATGCCATTGCAAAATCAAATCCTTCTAACCGAAAGAGTCAACTATAGGCCTACTGTCATTAATGTTGGATGGATTAGATGCGCATTGATGTCTAGCTATTGGCTAGTTGTCTAGTGATACCATCATCAGTTGATCCAGGAAAAAAAACAAATATTGATAGAAAATAAAAGCTAAATAAATGGTCTACATCTTTTAGCTATGGACGGCACAGAGAACACCAATACCCGAGCGCACCTGAAAAATAAAGCAATTTGCGCTCTAAACAGCTGACTGACAACAGCAAACAATGATAAATCAATGGATAAATCTAATGCACTGGAAGAGGCATAGGCTATGTTTTAAAAATAACTTAGGTCTAGGACCCTTTTTTCTCCACTTCCTGCCTAAATGACGTGCCCAAAGTAAACTGCCTGTAGCTCAGGCCCTGAAGCCAGTAGATGCATATAATTGGTATCATTGGAAAGAAAACACTTTGAGGTTTGTATAAATGTTAAAATGTTAATGTAGGAGAATATAACACAATAGATATGGTAGGAGAAAATCCAAAGAAAAACCAACCATAAGTTTTTCCTCTTAGAAAGGCAAGAGATAAATGAAAATTAGCTCCCTGGATGCAATTCCTATGGCTTTCTCAGGTTGTCAGCAGTCTATGTTCAAGGTTTCAGGCTTGTAACTTCAAAAACAAATAAGAAATAACAGTTTTAGTAGAGGGACAAAATGACACTACATGTTATAACTGGGACCCTTTGGATGACAAATCAGAGGAAGATTTCCAAAAAGTAATTTAATATTTTATCGTCATATGTATGAAACCTGTCGGTGGAAAAATATTTTGATGTGGGGCGCCGTCCTCAAACAATCGCATGGCATATTTTCGCTGTCATAGCTACTGTAAATTGGACAGTGCAGTTAGATTAACAAGAATTTAAGCTTTCAGCCCGAAATAAGACACTTATATGTACATAAATGTTTAATATCCATAATATTTATGATTATTTATTTGAATTGCGCGCCCTCCAGTTTCACCGGAAGTTGTCCCGCTAGCGGGACACCGATCCTTAAGGAGGGTGTATGGCATACAAGTGGGAAAAAATGAGCAGGTACAACAAAAATATCTATGTGTTCAGCCCTACTGAGTGGACAGCGCTGGACAGGGAGACGGTTTGTGCAGTCACGTAGAAATAAATGGTTTAAACCAGGGATCATCAACTAGATTCAGCCGCGGGTAGATTTATTTTCTTGAGCCGGTGGTCAAGGGGCCTAAACATAATTACGAATAATTTGTACACTGCAAATTAGACCGCAAGAAGCCCAAACAGAATTGTTTGACTAAAACATAATCATTTCAAACCTTGTTACATTTCTATATGATCACGTGTTTCTATTATATGTGGGGTTACTTGGGAACAGATTTCTTAAATTAAAATCACTTGGAGCTGATTTCCTGGTGTTTTTACAGTTTATTACATACAACAATGAAAGAGAAAAAGTATATTTATTTTGTTCAGAAAACTTTGGCGGCAAAATAAAACCACCGGCGTGCCAAATTCAACCCGAGGGCCGCCAGTTGGGGAACCAGCTGGTTTAAACCATGGGGGTGGGGGTGTTCGTTTCATTTGGAAGCTCTTATTTTCATATGTACCACTGTAAAACATATTTACCAATAGGAGAACGGTTAAATTAGCATTATTTAGAGACCACACCCAAAGTTTGACATTCGTTGCATTTAGGGGAGCTCATGTCTCATTCAGGGGCGAGGAGCTTGTGTAAAAGGATTTCAAGTTCAAAGGGATCTCAAGTACAAAGGTATACTTGAACTTCCCTTTGTTTAAATGGGCATACATTATACCAATAGGGAGACAGTGTAACCGTATTCAATGCTTGAGCACTGATATGACCTATCAAGTCGACATGATTTGCTCTGAGGGGGTGATAGCAAGCATTGAATACTGTGGTTCTGTATGTATCTCTGTAGGATCCGATTATGCCCATTTAATATTGGCAATTATGGGCAATAACCAGTACTTCCTACCCCCTTCATCACTCTGGACAGGAGCGGAGACCATGTTAGTAAGAGGCACAGCTGCTAGACGAGGGCTGACAGTAACATCAGAGATAGATCCAACTCTTACCTTTGCCTAGGTGATTTGGTGATTTGGTACAGTGCACAGCACAGGGGAGAGATGATGGAGCACAGCTTGAGCCAAATGTCCCAAATGACACCCTATTCCCTTTATAGTGCCCTACCTTTGACCAGGGCCCATAGAGGCTTGTAATAGGTGTAGTGCTGACTGTTGCCATGTGTCACTGAACAGATTATAGAGGCATGACCGAAGCCGAAATCAACCGCACATCCACATACGGATGAAATAGAAACTGGAAAATACATTATTTCACACCTTTGGAGTGGTTGAACCCAACCTGAACATCTATCCTCATCTCCTATCACTGCTCCTTGTACACAGCAAACTGCCACTACAGTATAAGGAGAGTAGAAGGAGAGAATAGTCATCAACACCAGCAGAAGTAGAAAGTCAAGCTTACTGAGATATGAGTCAAGGAAATGGATACTATGTAATACAAAAGCAGACTTTGGAATATTCTGACAAATTTCTCTGCTTTTCCAATACATGTCATTGATTTCCTTGCTATCAGCTGGACCTATAACTGGACCCATAACTTCCTCTGAGGGTGAGGGTGGGGTAGAGAGAGGGCAGAGGGTCATACATACAGACATAAAGCCGTACCCTCTTTTAGCAACCGAATAAAATGCAACAATCTGAATTCAAATACAGAGTAGTTTTATTTATAGAATACAGCATCAGTTTTTGCAAAAATAGTTCTATCATAGAGAAAAATCTACTTGGTCTTAAAGGTCCAGGTATGCGTCCTAAATTGCACCCTATTCCCTACATAGTGCACTACTTTTGACCAAAGCCCCTATGGGCCCTGGTCAAAAGTGCTGCACTAAATAGGGAACAGGGTGTAATTTGGAACACACATCGGGTTATAGTAACAGAGTCCCCAATACATATATTAACTAGCAGGAGTAAGAGACGAGGAAAACAGTAAATAGACAGGACAAGAGGAAAAAGCATCAAATGAAATAGGCAAGACTTGTCATAATAATAAACAGGAAGAAGGGAAAAACGACTACTTGAAGCATGCGGTGCTTAAAGTAAGGGCGTTGAAAAACCATGCCAAGAGTGTTCTCTTTCTAGTGAACATTGAAATACAAAAAAAGAACAAAAAAAAAGATAACCAAAAAATAGATTGGTGTACACCTAATGTCTCATCAGAATGGACAGTAATTCAGCACTATGGTAACAATGTAAACCATGTGGAAATGAATTAGCCTGTACCCAGATCTGTTTCTGGCATCTTGTCAACTCATTTTCATGCCAAACATATTGGCACCCAGAAGTGAATGTGATTCGTGGAAAGAAAAAGCAGGTTCGTTTTCAACTGGCCCTCATACTCCGGGAATGTCAGTGTGAACTATCAACTATCAGTACTTATCTATCTAATGTGTGTACATTGTACAGGTAGGCACATACATATAGATTTGAGGAAAGTCCATATAAGTGAATGACATAGGATGAGCCCCACATGGCACCCTATTCTCTATATAGCGCACTACTTTTAAACAAGAGGGCCCTGGTAAAAAGTAATGCACTATAAAGGGAATAGGGTGATATTTGCCATGCAGGCATGAACTATGACCCTTGACCTTACGTACGTGTGTTTCGTTGGTGGTGAAATGGTGCTTCATTTCTTTAAACACCCCAGGACCTCTGCTGATATAAGTAACATGTATACAAAAAGGTGTCATTCAGGATTTTTTTTTGATCCGTTTCTATGCAATAACACACTTTATTTAACAGGTCTCCAACTCAAAAAAAATAAAAATCCCCTCACCTGTTGTACAATTTTGTAATATCCAAGTTGCAATAGAGTTTCAAGACTGCAAAGTCCCTCTCCTACCTTCTCTATCTGCATCAATAGGATCCACGTACCTTTTATTCACATATCTATTATAATACACACTCTGTACATCTTCACATACACACGTCGTTTTTGGTGTGTGTTCTCCAATCACCGATGTCAAACTGGTGAAATTAAGTTGTGTAAAAGTACCTTTCACTTTGTTTTCATACTAACGTAAAGATAATAAAACTGGAAGAATTTAAATCAACTCCAGTCTTTGAGAAATGTGTAGATGTGTCCTTGCTGAATCGCTACCAAATTGTTCTTATGCATGACAAACATTGTGCGTGGTCGTCATATTATTATGCCCTTCCCACACCCAGGTCAATCACAAAAACATGAGATCCCTCTCAGAAGTACATCGGCAGTAAGTTCAACCTTCCTATATCGTCACCAATCCCATAAAATTCCCTCTGTAATGGCTGCCTCAGGGTAGTATTCTGACTTGAGATCCGCAAGCTTAACTCGGCTTTTCACGCTTATTGGGCTTATCTCAACTCTGAATCCTTACCATCGGTAACCAGATGGATCCTATGCACAGCAGACAGATAATGAAGGACGCATAGATTGGGGTGGTAGTTGGGTCTAGGCCTAATCCGACTTATCCTTTTTCTTTGGTGTCACTTTACTGGCTACTGCGGACCCTACCGCTCCAACTCCTCCCGTCACCACGGAAACGCCCCCTTTGACTAATCCCACGCCGGCGGCCGGCACGCTGGTCACCACCGTCTTGGTGATGTCATAGCTCTTACAGCCCACCCAGGCCACGCCTCCCCATGTCGCGCCGACCGCCCCTCTGGTCATGTTGAAGAGACCGCCGGTCACCCTCCAGATGACCCCCGCCTCGGTCTTAGGGTGGTCCTTCTCGCCGTCTGGAGGGGGGAGGGTTGGGAGAGGGGGGGGGGGGGAAATGAGGGAGAGAAATAAATATGATTATTTATTTATTTATAGATTCATAGTTTGTGTCTAGGTGCCTGAAAAAAAGTGCCAGGTGAAACCTTCCCATTAGTCTTCTTCAGGGGTGTTCTATGGCTGTAGATGTTAGAGGAAAACAAAGCAGGTGATCTTTCCAGTCCCCTCAGAGGAACAACGAGGACCACCATACGCCAATCCATCATCCTACATTTCCAACACCTATCCTACATAGTCGACAACTTTTGACCAGGCCCTAAAAAGGATCTTGTCAAAAGGAAAGCACTATGAAGGGACTATACGGTGCCATTTGGGACACAGAACCTCTCTTTAATAATAGTCCTACCTAGAATACAACATCTCAATACAAAGATTAATGTCAGATATCTGCCACTTACTTACATAAGGAGAATGTTGAATTGGTGTTTGACTGTATAACTCATTATTGTAAATAGTTATTGTCTGACCTAAAGCCTCCGCAAATAAGGTCTATTACATGGCCTGACTGATACAAAGCTGATGATGGGGACTTGTGTGGACTAAGAGTTCACTTTAAATCGCTCATATTGTATTAATTTCCTAATTCACATACAGTTGGAAGTTTACATACACCTTAGCCAAATACATTTAAACTCAGTTTTTCACAATTCCTGACATTTAATCAAAGTAAAAATTCCCTGTCTTAGGTCAGTTAGGATAACCACTTCATTTTAAGAATGTGAAATGTCAGGATAATAGTAGAGAGAATGATTTATTTCAGCTTTTATTTCTTTCATCATATTCCCAGTGGGTCAGAAGTTTACACACACTCAATTAGCATTTGGTAGCATTGCCTTTAAATTGTTTAACTTGGGTCAAACGTTTCAGGTAGCCTTCCACAATAAGTTGGGTGAATTTTGGCTCATTACTCCTAACAGAGCAGGTGTAACTGAGTCAGGTTTGTAGGCCTCCTTGCTCGCACATGCGTTTTCAGTTCTGCCCACATATTTTTTATGTGATTGAGGTCAGGGCTTTGTGATGGCCACTCCAATACCTTGACTTTGTTGTCCTTAAGCCATTTTGCCACAACTTTGAAAGTATGCTTGGGGTCATTGTCCATTTGGAAGACCCATTTAATACCAAGCTTTAACTTCCTGACTGATGTCTTGAGATGTTGCTTCAATATATCCACATAAATTTCCTTCCTCAGGATCCCATCTATTTTGTGAAGTGCAGCAGACCCCCCTGCAGCAAAGCACCCCCACAACATGATGCAGCCACTACCGTGCTTCACGGTTGGGATGGTGTTCTTCGGCTTGCAAGCCTCCCCTTCTCTCCTCCAAACATAACGATGGTCATTATGGCCAAACAGTTCTATTTTTGTTTCATCAGACCAGAGGACATTTCTCCAAAAAGTATGATCTTTGTCCCCATGTGCAGTTACAAACTTTAGTCTGGCTTTTTTATGGCGGTTTTGGAGAAGTGGCTTCTTCCTTGCTGAGCGGCCTTTCGGGTTATGTCAATATAGGACTCGTTTTACTGTGGATATAGATACTTTTGTTCCTGTTTCCTCCAGCATCTTCACAAGGTCCTCTGCTGTTGTTCTGGGATTGATTTGCACTTTTCGCACCAAAGTACGTTCATCCCTAGGAGACAGAACGTGTCTCCTTCCTGAGCGGTATGGTGGCTGCGTGGTCCCATGGTGTTTATACTTTTGTGCTATTGTTTGTACAGATGAACATGGTACCTGCAGGCGTTTGGAAATTGCTCCCAAGGATGAACCAGACCTGTGGAGGTCTACAATTTGTTTTCTGAGATCTTGGCTGATTTATTTTGATTTTCCCATGATGGCAAGCAAAGAGGCACTGAGTTTGAAGGTAGGCCTAAAAAAACATCCACAGGTACACCTCCAATTGACTCAAATGATGTCAACTAGCCTATCAGAAGCTTCTAAAGCCATGACATAATTTTATGGAATTTTCCAAGCTGTTTAAAGGCACAGTCAACTTACTGTATGTAAACTTCTGACCCACTGGAATTGTGATACAGTGAATTATAAGTGAAATAATCTGTCTGTCAACAATTGTTGTAAAAATGACTTGTGTCATGCACAAAGTAGATGTCCTAACCGACTTGCCAAAACTATAGTTCGTTAACAAGAAATTTGTGGAGTGGTTGAAAAAACTCCACTTCAACTGTACACTATATATACAAAAGTATGTGGACATACCTTCAAATAAATGGATTCAGCTATTTCAGCCACACCCGTTGCTAGCCCGTGTATGAAATCGAGCACACAGCCATGCAATCTCCAAAGACAAACAATGGCAGTAAATGGCCTTACTGAAGAGCTCAGTGACTTTCAACATGGCACCTTCCCAACAAGTCAGTTCATCAAATGTCTGCCCTTCTAGAGCTGCCCAAGTCAACTTTAAGTGGAAAAGTCTAGAAGCAACAATGGCTCAGCCGCCAAGTGGTAGGCCACACAAGGTCACAGAAAGGTGCTGTAGCACGCAGCGCATACAAATCGTCTGTTCCCAGTTGCAACACTCACTACCGAGTTCCAAACTGCCTCCGGAAGCAACGTCAGTACAATAACTGTTCGTTGGGAGCTTCATGAAATCGGTTTCCATGGCCGAGCAGCCACACACAAGCCCAAGATCACCATGCGCAATGCCAAGTGTCAGCTGGAATGCCAGGAGAACGCTATCTGCCCCAATGCATAGTGCCAACTGTAAAGTTTGGAGGAGGAGGAATAATGGTCTGGGGCTGTTTTCATGGTTTGGGCTAGGCCCCTTAGTTCCAGTGAAGGGAAATCTTAACGTTAAAGCATACAACGACATTCTAGACAATTCTGTGCTTCCAACTTTGTGGCTGCAGTTTGGGGAAGGCCCTTTCCTGTTTCAGCATGACAATGCCCCCATGCACAAAGCGAGGTCCATAAAGAAATGGTGTGGAAGAACTTGACTGGCCTGCAAAAAGCAGTGACCTGAATTGGAATGCCGACTGCGAGCCAGGCCTAAAATCGACCAACATCAGCGTCCGACCTCACTAATGCTCGTGGCTGAATGGAAGCAAGTCCCTGCAGCAAAGTTCCAATATATAGTGGAAAGTCTTCCCTGAAAAGTGGAGGCTGTAATAGCAGCAAAGGGGGGACCAACTCCATATTAATGCCCGCCCATGATTCTGGAATGAGACATCCGACGAATAGGTGTCCACATACTTTTGGCTTATGTCGTGTATATTACAATATACAGGTCACTGCCAAAATAAAGGAAACACCAACATAAAGTCTCTTTAAAAGGATTTGGGCCACCACAAGCTCCCAGAACAACTTAAATGTGCCTTGGCATAGATTCTACAAGTGTCTGGAGGGTTATGACACCATTCTTTTCCATGAAATTCCATCTTTTGGTGTTTTGTTGATGGTGGTGGAAAACACTGTCTCAGGCAACACTACTGCATCTCCCATAAGTGTTCAACTGGGTTAAGATCTTGTTGCACGCACGCACGCACGCACACAGAGAACAAAAATATAAACGCAACATGTAAAGTGTTGGTCCTATGTTTCATGAGATGAAATAAAAGGTCCCAGAAATGTTCCATACGCACAAAAAGCTTATTTCTCTAACATTTTGTGCACAAATATGTTAACATCCCTGTGAGCATTACTCCTTTGCCAAGATAATTCATCCACCTGAACGGTGTGGCATGTTAAGAAGCTGATTTAACAGCATGATCATTAGACAGGTGCACCTTGTGCTGGGGACAATAAAAGGACACTCTAAAATGTGCAGTTTTGTCACACATCACAATGCGACAAATGTCTCATGTTTTCAGGGAGCATGTAATTGGCATGCTGACTGCAGCAATGTCCACTAGAGTTGTTGTAAGATAATTGAATGTTCATTTCTTTACCATAAGCCGCATAACAACGTCATTTTAAAGAATTTGGCAGTACGTTCAACCGGCCTCACCACCGCAGACCACGTGTAACCACGCCAGCTCAGGACCTCCACATCTGGTTTCTTCACCCGCAGGATCGTCTAAGACCAGCCACCCGGACAGCTGATGAAACTGAGGAGTGTTTCTGTCTGTAAAAAAGCCCTTTTGCGGGGAAAAACTTATTCTGATTGGCTGAGCCCCTTCCCAGTCATGTGAAATCCATAGATTAGGGCCTAATGAATTTCAATTGACTGATTTCCTTATATGATCTGTCACTTACTAAAATTGTTGAAATTGATGCATGTAATTTTTTTGTCCAGTATATATATAAAAAAAGACAAGTCCTGAACACTTCTCCACCCCCCCCCCCCACCCCTCTCCCCCTTCTAGCTCTGACTTTTCTGATTGCTACTTTATTTCTGAAAAGTGGACTTACCATGCCTGGGATATGTGGTCGTCCCACCTAACTATCTTAAGATGAATACACTAACTGTCATTCTGGATAAGAGCATCTGCCTAAATGTCAAATGTAAAACATGTGAGTATCGTGACAATATCGTATTGTGAGGTCCCTGGCAATTCCCAGCCCTTAAATACAACTATATACACTTTATTGAAGCTGTCATCCACAACAAGCCTGTTGGTATAAAACGCTTATTAGTGGAAACTTGGCTTTACAGCTTGGGAAAAAATAAAAGGCAACTATAAAATGGGTAATGGTGTTGTTGGTCTATGTAAGGTCTGTGGCTGTAGTGAATCACAATGCATGTCCACGGTTGTTGCCACTGCTTACAGATGACTGAGTCATAGGCTAAGGCTTTAAAATGTGGCATAAAATGTGGACAGAAAAAGCTTTTTAAAAGTAACTTCGAAGGAGAGAGAAAGAGAGAGACCTTTCCCTCCCCACATACCCCCACAGAAACAACGATGACAAAGTGAAAAACAAAAACGGAGTACATCTGTCGAACACTGGGTCTGTACATAGTCAATGGTAGGCTGAGAGGGGACTCTTTTGGTAGGTACACCTACAGCTCATCCCTTGGCAGCAGCAGAGCCAGTCATAGTCAGCCCACTAACACCTCTCTCAGACCACAGTAAAATCACAGTGTATCTGAGAAGAGCAGAACCCAACCATGAAGCATCACGGCCCAATAAATGACATGGTACAAAACAGGCCTATAGATGGAGTGCAAACAGTACAGACATCTACCAAAAAGCAATTAGTAGTCAAAAAATACAATCTCTCCTGGACAACTTTTTAGCCTTAACATTCTCCTACAGCAATGAAGGTGTAAATTCAGCCATTTGGAACATAAACTTTATATTTGACAAATTAACCTCCTTGGAGCAAACCAGAAATAACAGATAATGAAAAATGGTTTGATAATGATTGCAAAAATCTAAGAAAGTAATTGAGAACCAGACAACAAAAATATACGCCTTCAATTTGGGGCAACACTGAAGCAATACAAACACACCCTAAGAACAGAGGAACAGCACATTAGAAATCAGCTGGATGGAATTGAGGAATCCATAGAATCAAACCACTTCTGGGAGAATTGGAATAAATTAAACAAACCTCATCATGAGGAATTGGCTATCCAAAATGGGGATATGTGGAGAAATCACTTTGCAAACCTCTACAGCAATATAACAAAGAGCCCAGAACAAAAAGATATACAGAAAAATGACAAATCCTTGAATCAGCAGTCAAAGACTATCAGAATCCTGTGGATACCCCAATTACAGAATAATAATTATTGGAAAAACTATGCACTCTCCAACCCCAAAAGGCCTGTGGTGCTGATGGTATTTGAAATGAAATCAAATATACAGACAAATTCAAATTGGCTATACTCAAACTCTTCAACATTATCCTCACTGCAGGTATTTTCCCCGATATTTGGAACAAGGGATTGATCACACCAATCTATAAAAATTGAATCAAATTTGACCCAAATAATAAGGAATTTGCGTTAACAGCAACTTGGGAAAAATTCTCTGCAATATTATAAATAGCAGACTACATCATTTCCTTGATGAACACAACATCCTGAGCAGAAACCAGATTGGATTTCAATTTTTTTTTATCGTACAACAGACCACATTTACACCCTCCACACTTTAATTGATAAACAAGTAAACCAAAACAAAGGCAAAATCTACTTGTGTTTGGTATATTTCAAGAAAGAATTTGATTCAATTTGGCACAAAGGTCTTTTTTATAAACTAATAGAAAGTGGTATTGGAGGGAAAACTTATGATTTTATTAAATCAATGTACACTAATAAAAAATGTGCGGTTAAAATTGGCAACAAGCAAACAGACTTCTTCTCTCAGGGACGGGGAGTGAAACAGGGCTGCCCAATAAGTCCAACACTATTTAACATCTACATTAATGAATTGGCAAAAACATTAGAAGAATCGGCAGCACCTGGTATCACCCTACACAACACTCAAATCAAGTGTCTGCTGTACGCAGATGACCTGGTGCAGCACCTAGATCGTCTTCACAGGTTGTCAGACCTGGGCTCTGACCGTTAACCTAAAAAATAAATATATAATGATATTCCAAAAAAGGTCCGGAAATAAGGATGACAAATATAAATTATATTTCGACACAGTTATATTAGAACACACCAAAAACGACACATATCTAGGACTAAATATCAGCAACACAGGTAGCTTTCACATGGCTGTGAATGAGCTGAGAGACAAAGCAAGAGCATTCTATGCCATTAAAAGGAACATCAAAATCAAAATTCCAATTAGAATCTGGCTCAAAATGTTTCAATCAGTTATAGAACCAATTGCTCTATATGGCAGTGAAGTATGGGGTCCAGTCTCAAATAATGAATTTACCAAATGGGACAAACATCCAATCGAAATACTGCATGCAGATTTTTGCAAGACTGTATTGCAAGTGCAAAGAAAAACTCAAAATAACGCATGTAGAGCAGAATTGGGCCAATATCCCCTCCTCATTCGAATAGAAAAAATAGCCATCAAATTTTACAACCATCTAAAAACAAGTGACCCCAAAACATTCCATCACACAGCTCTACAATGTCAAGAGATGAAACAAGAGAAGAGTCCCCTCAGCCAGCTGGTTCTGAGGCTCAGTTCACCAACCCAAACCAACACCATAGAGCCTCAGGACAGCACTCAGAAAATCTGGCCCAACCAAATCATCACAAAACAAAAAGAAAAATATATCACCTATTGGAAAGACAACTAAAAATCAAAGTAAACTTCAATGTTATTTGGCTCTAAACAGACAGTACATGGTGGCAGACTATCTGACCACTGTGACTGATAGAAAACTGAGAAAAACATTGACTAGGTACAGACTCAGTGAGCACAGTCTGGCTATAGAGACCGGTCGTCACAGACAAACCTGGCTGCCCAGAGAGCACAGTCTGGCTATAGAGGCTGGTCGTCACAGACAAACCTGGCTGCCCAGAGAGGACAGGCTGTGCTCACTCTTCTCCAGGGGAGAGGTAGAGACAGAGCTGCATTTCCTACTGCACTGTGACAAAAACTCAGACCTAAGAGAATATTTCTTTCCCAAAATTATAATTCAATACAAAGAATTTGAAACTATAAAAGATGAAGAAAAAAAATCTAATACCTGTATTTATTAGGTGAAAAGCCAAAATGTGCAGTTTTGGCAGCCAAATATGTGTCCTCCTGCCACAACCTGAGGGACAGCCAGTGAAAAGTGCAAAGTAATGTCGATAATATTTCCCATCTTGTTTTGTTTTGTCTTTCATACCACATCATGTGTCTTCTCAGTCATGTTGACACTGGTCTACTACCATTGCTTTAATGTATTGTTGTTCTCATTAATATTGTTGTTGTAGTTGTTGTTAATGGTAATCCCATGTCCACTACTACTATTATTATTGCTGTTGGTCCCACCATTTATTTATATATAAATATATATATATTTTAAGTAATAATGAACTTGCCATGTCAATAAAGTCAATTGAAAGAAAGAGAGAGAGATAGAGAGAGATACAGAGAGAGAGAGGGAGGGAGGGAGGGAGATAGACAGATACAGAGAGAGAGAGAGAGAGGGAGGGAGAGAGAGAGATGGGGAGATAGAGAGAGATACAGAGAGAGAGAGAGAGAGAGAGAGAGAGAGATGGGGAGATAGAGAGAGATACAGAGAGAGAGAGAGGGAGGGAGATAGAGATACAGAGAGAGAGAGAGAGAGAGAGAGAGAGAGAGATGGGGAGATAGAGAGAGATACAGAGAGAGAGAGAGGGAGGGAGATAGAGATACAGAGAGAGAGAGGGAGGGAGGGAGATAGACAGATACAGAGAGAGAGAGAGAGAGGGAGGGAGAGAGAGAGATGGGGAGATAGAGAGAGATACAGAGAGAGAGAGAGAGAGAGAGAGAGAGAGAGAGATGGGGAGATAGAGAGAGATACAGAGAGAGAGAGAGGGAGGGAGATAGAGATACAGAGAGAGAGAGAGAGAGGGAGGGAGATAGAGAGAGATACAGAGAGAGAGAGAGTGAGAGAGAGAGAGAATGCTTTGGCAATGTGTACATTTAACGTCATGCTAATAATATATAGAAATTGGGGGGAAAGTGTACCATGCTAATTAATGTCTCCAGTGTTTATTGAAGTCACATTCATTTCCTGATTAATACATCTTCAGTTTTGGGTAAATCCAGCCCATTGACTTCATTGTACAGTAAAAAAAGGCCGTTGCAGCCCATCACCTACTTCCTAGCACAGATATAATGTACCACTTCACCCTGGGTGATAAAGTACCCCCTATCCCGTCCTTGCATGATTTGACACAGTGATGTATATTCTCCCGTCTCAATCCAAGCATAACATTGAGGTGACAGAACTGTATGTCTTTCAGCCCCCCATTCCCCCTCCCACCCCCCTTTGGCTTGACAAACATGAATTCCCTAATGTCGTAGCTAGCGAGGAGTGAGTGGTGAGCTTTTCACGTCATTCCTTTTTACACTAACGACATGACTTTATAGAACGATTAGCCCTTCTGCTCCTCAAGGGGCCACCACTAGGCTATCGGACCCACCCCTATCTGACTGAGAACATGAACATTATACACGCAGGCTCCTTCACTTCTCTGCTAAAAAAAGCTGCATAGGACAAACAGGCCCCTGTTCAAACTGTTGTAACAGTAAAATAAAGAAAGTGAAGTAGCCTTACTGTTCAATAACTACCTGGAATACTATTCAACAGTTAATAAACCACATTTCCAGTAGCTTCCTATCTGCATTAGGTACCGATATAAAACCAACTGCGTATTAATGTGTAGGCCCGCCAACAAATTCTGTCTCTTTCCCAGGCTGTGCCAAGTGTGTTGGCAGAGCCGTTACCATATGCTATTTATAGACGTCTTCATCTGTGGCTGAAAGAAGCCTATCCGTGCACCCCCTCCTGTACACACGGTCATTCTCTTCACCACGTCAACCTGCACCTCTGGATAGTGGAAGGTCTGTAATAGCCCTTCATTCACATGGCCCGAGTCAAAAGTTGCGCACTACTATATATAGGGAACGCAGTGTCATTTGGGAGGTGTGCCCTAGATCTCCTTATGCTGTCTATCCTCAAACGTAGAGGCTTCTCATTAACAATAACGGAGGCCAAGACACACTAACACCAACTGTCACTAACGCCCGGTGTTATCACATCCCTGAGGGGTGAGATATAGTAGAATGTCACAACCTTACACTTCCTAAGCAACACCCTAACGTTCTACATCATTAAGAGTAGGCCTACCAGGAATTCTGCCTGGGTATGAACTCCCTGGAGATGTACAGTGCCTTCAGAAAATATTTAGGACCTCCACATCTTTTTCCCCCCACATTTTGTTACGTTACAGCCTTAATCAAAAACGGATTAAATACACACACAATACAACAGAAAAACAGAAAGACCTTATTTACGTAAGTATTTAGACCCTTTGCTATGAGACTCGAAATTGAGCTCGGGTGAATACCGTTCCCATTGATTATCCTTGAGATGTTTCAACAAATTGGAGTCCACCTGTGTTAAATTCAATTGATTGGACATGATTTGGAAAGGCACACATTTGTCTATAAAAGGTCCCACAGTTGACAGTGCAATTACCAAGCCATGACGTCGAAGGAATTTAAAAAAATAATATTAATAATTCGCCAAAAGTCTAAAAACCTGTTTTTGCTTTGTCATTATGGGGTACTGTGTGTAAATTGATGAGGGAAAACTTCACAGTACACTGCTATAAAAAATTATAAAACAATTTTGTTATGTTGGGCACCTACTGACCAAAAATATTTTTTATGATATTTTGATAAAATAAAGGTTTAAGGAAATACAGGAAGACACCACATTACTACAAGACAAAACAGCTCAATCAAGCCTGATGGTCTTGTAAGTATAAAAGCAAAGCTTGCTTTCACATCATTTAAAAAAGCATGAAAAGTTTGCATAATGGTCATAGTGTAGGGTGTGAAGAATCCAATACCTTGCTCGTCTAAGAGTATAAATGTTAAACTGTTTGAGAAGGCAAACAGCCGAAGCAACCTGCCTACACATAGTCTAAGATACAATACCAACATAGCTACTGGAGTAGTTCAAAGCTGTGTGCTGGAAAACCTTGGTAGAGCAGGGGTGGAATAGGTATTGCTTTGCTCATGTGAATTTCCTTTATTTCTCGGCTTCAGACCAACGCATAGTTCCCCTTAACGCCGTGTTTTGTTTTGAATAATAACAGTATGCATTTTTCTGGAAGAATTTCAAATGTAATTAGAGGTAATCACAATAAGCTTATCCTTTCCCAGAAGTCACTTCAAGCAGGCCCACACACAATCATTGTACAGTATTGTACAGTAAACCCTTAAATCAGACCCCCAAAAAAAGTCAAAAGCAGTGTTGATTTTTTGATTCCAAAATTGTGCAAGTATTGTGGAGTGCACACAGCGACTTTTAAGAAATACGCTAAAAGGCACAGAGACACATGATAGAACTAAGAATATCATGCCTTTGAGCCTCTGAGCTTTTGAAGAACAGCTGTGGTATTGCTCCCTGAGGAACCCAATAAGCCCACATCCTTGTGTTCAACTGGGAAGAAGGCAAGGAACTTTAAAGTGTCTGAAATGGCACCCTATTCCTGTGCATGCTTGCAACTTCACGATCAAAGGAGAATCCGGCCAGTGAGGGTTTGAAGGTCCTTCTATGGAGGCGGCTGAGGCAGTGCTCTGGCCCCTATGGATAGCCGTGCTCAATACAACCCGATTATGCACCACAGCAGTAGGCAATCTCTTCTTATTTACTTTTATTTACTCAAGGGAGCCAATTGAGACCAGTGTCTTATTTGCAATGGTGCCCAGAGGGATAAAAAAATAAAAAAATAAAGATAAAAACTACAAGACCGTTATAAATACATTACATCATGCTAATACAATAAGTTACTGTATAATAGTCAATTGAAACAATTGCACAAACACATTTTACAACAGAGTTTTAAACTACCTGATCGGCACCAGGGAATGTGTCATTTGTTTTGTAAGGTATTCCATAACTGAGGTGCGTTAAAACTAAAGGTGGAGTTACCAAACTTTGTGGAGACGAGCGGGACCTCAAGAGTTAACCAACCCTGCAAACAAGTTTGGTATCTCATATTTTTATATTTCAACAGGGAAGTGAGGTATGTTGGAAGTTTGTGGAGCAGAGCTTTGTGAACAAGAAGTGAGTAATGTAAGTGATCTATGGGACTTTAGAGAGGTCCAGCCAACCTGATATAGGATGCAGTGATGAGAATTGAAACTGTCACCTGTAATAAAGCGAAGGGCACTACCGTAGATGGTAACCAATGGTTTAAGAGTAGTAGCTACTATATGTGACTCGTTTCAGGAAACTAGGCATGTCAAGGATCACTACTTCACAGGAGAGCCATTTGAACCTAAACTTTCTTCAATCAAAATGTGTTTTTTTTGGGCAGAAATCCCTTCCAAAAAATGTGAACTTTCATGTACCTCAATAACAAATTTGTATGCTGTAAATACGAATAAATACGAATAAATTACGAGCCAGGTTGGTTTAGCCACCAAAAAAGACAGGAACCTTCCCACTAGCCATGATTGGCTGAGATAATGGGTGGGCTGGACATGCTGAGAGATGAGAAGTGCTCCACTTTCTGGGGTTTTGAAACCAGTGGAATTCCCAATGGAATTAGAGTATGATAGCTAAGGAGAGGGAGAAAATTCTGGCATTTGATTACAAATATGCAGGCTGACTTCGGTCGTTGAACAGTGTTTCCTCCAACACATTGGTGCAGCTGGTTGACGGCTTAAGCGGGCGGGCGTGAACCTTTTCACTCGTACCAACAAACGGATGTGATTAATCTACAGTGGTCCCTGGAGCGTATGGTCAAACCGGTGGGATTAGAGCACTTATTTAGAACGTCCAGTTTCGATTGACGCAACAATCAGCGTTTGAGCTGGCTACACTGTTTTTTTTTCACAGAAACATTTTGCACATACGCAGTCCTTACAAAGTTATGTCCAGAATGTGGCCAGTTTATTTTTGGGTGCAATGTTCAGACATTCACAGCTTATAAAATAATAATCACATTGTTCCTCAACTGCATTTTCTCGCTCCGAGTCTCTACTTTTATCTAATGTCAAAAACAACATTTCAAATGTTGCAACATAAGACTCAAGCCAATCGGTCACATATAACCTACACAGGGTTTCAACTCGGAACCAACCCACTAATTCTACACAGCATTCTTTCCATCCTCTGCAGTGAGAATGTGAGATACATCAAATCTAGGCCTATATACCATCCATAGGACCGAATTTCATTGACCGATAATAAACCAAGCTGCTGATGGAGCCAAATATTCCCTCACTGCCTGTGTGCTGGAACAACCTCTAAAACCATCCTTTGATTGCGTCCTATATGGCACCCTATTCCCTGCATAGTGCACTACTTTTGACCAGAGCCCTATGGTAGTGTAGTGTACTATATAGTGCAGGGTTATTAAACTCTTACCCTATGAGGTCTGAAGCCTGCTGTTCTACTGTTCTGCCTGATAATTAATTGCACCCACCTGGTGTCTCAGGTCTAAATCAGTCCCTGGATAGAGGGGAACCATTTTTTTAAAAAGCAGTGGAACTGGCTTTGAGGTCCAGAGTTGAATTTGAGGGATGTAGGGAATAGGGTGCCATTTAGGACACATCATTGTCTCTTCTTAGTAAGGAGCTCCTCTCAGGGGGCCAGTATATTGCAGAGGTAAGGTATGCCTACCATAATGCTTGTCATAAATAATAATCCCATAAAACAAAAAGACAAATGGCTCCCTCCCAAATTGTAACCTCTTCCCTATGTAGTGGACTTCCTTTGACCAGGGCACCAATCAAAAGTAGTGCACTGTATAGGGGAAGGGTACTATTTAGGACAATGACAATAAACCTGTTGAGGGTATAATATCTGCATGGCAGTTAAACTCTAACAGGGGAGGAAGCTATAGCAGCCTGCAGGCTAATTCAGCCTCTGCTGAGTCTCAGGGAATAGGGCAGGGTGCCAAACGGCACCCTATAATAGCATTCCCTATATAGCCCCATAGTTTCTGGTGAAAAAAATAGGGTCCCATTTGGGATGAGGAGGAAGAGGATCTAGACTGCAGCATGTAGATACTGCATTGTGGAGACTACCAAGTCTCAGATGGACCATTACAGGCACGCACACACACACTAGACCATTAGAGACTAGCTTTAATGTGCACTGATAAGCATACAGAGAGCTGGGAGCTGCTGCTTGTGGCATGGCATCATCTCTCTCCTTTGTGTGTGTGTGAGAGAATGTTACTTGGGACCCTGGTGGATAAGAAGCCCAGGAGACCTCTACTGTACAGTAGATCCTCACTCAGCCTCTACCTTGGCCTCCACCCTAGTAATAGACTGTTCTCTCTGCTACTGGACGGCAAGCGGTACCGGAGCCAAGTCTAGGTCCAAGAGGATTCTAAACAGCTTCTACCCCCAAGCCATAAGACTCCTGAACATCTAATCAAATGGCCACTCAGACTATTTGCTTTGTCCCCCCCCCCCCCCCCCTTTTACGCTGCTGCTACTCTCTGTTATTATCTATGCATAGTCACTTTTATAACTCTACCTACATGTACATATTACCTCAATTACCTCGACTAACCGGTGCCCCCGCACATTGACTCTGTACCGGTACCCCCTGTATGTAGTCTCGCTATTGTTATTTTACTGCTGCTCTTTAACTACTTGTTACTTTTATTTCTTATTATTTTTCTGATATTTTAAACTGCATTGTTGGTTAGGGGCTTGTATTAAGCATTTCACTGTAAGGTTGCATTCGGCGCATGTGACTAATACAATTTGATTTGATTGAATTAAGTACCTCATAACATCTTAATGGGAATCCCAGGCCTGCTCCTAAGTGATTACACAACCAAGAGCTTCATGCATGCTGCTATAACAGACACAATCTATCTATCTGGTCCCAGATATTTGTGGTCTGTTTTGGCCAACAGTGTTTTGGGGTGACAATGACAATAGGAGACAAGGTTATATACTGAGTAGGGCTGGGAATGGCCAGGGACTTCACAATACAATATTATCACGATACGTAGGTGCTGATATGATATGATGTCCCAAACATATTGCTCACCCTAGTCTGCTGAAGTGTCGACAAGACAGAGCTATAATAACGAGACTTGATCAGTAATGGAAATATAGGGACAATGCAGGTACAGACACCAAGTGCAAAAACAATATTGTGATATTGTCAAGAAAAATATCCCGATATGTAACAATCGACCCCCCCCCCACCCCATCACTAACATAGCAGATGCCATTCGTCCTGGGCCTGCATTGCATTGGAGCTTAAAAAGCTAACCAGGACTTTTCTGTGTTTATTTATTTGAGAGCTTTGTGCAAAATACAGCTAGCCTCTCTGATCCTTTAATATCCTTACGTGTTTAAGTAAGTATGACTTTACACTTGACTGGTCCATAACAAATCACCAAAAGAACAGCTGGATTCCTCTGCACCCACACAGACACACACACACTTGCTCGATGCTCTCAGACAAGGTGTTTAGCTTTCACGACCCACACGGCTTTGCGTTTAGCGCCCTGCCTGGACCTCGGGCCTCGTCAAACCATTTCACAATCACATTCTTTTGTTGGATTAGACTGGTCCTATTTCTCGAACAACGGCTTAGTGCTAAAACAATTCTGTACACAAGGATGTGAAACAGAGAATGATATCAATACCATACTGCTCTCTCTATCAACAGCTAGCTCTGAGTATTTGGGACAAGGTGCGAAGAAGGAAGGCAGGAAGCCTCAAGGTAAATACAAACAGTAGTCTATGTGAACAAGGAGAGCAGTCGGGAACTCGGGAGATCTACAGTGGTGACTACCACCTCCCCTCAGTGTCTCGTTGAGGGAGATAACAGGAGAAAAAGATAAACGTCGCATCTGATACAGGCTGTTGGTGTCCCCAGCAACCTGGAAATAGCTGGTAAGTACACAACGAACACAATCATTTCGATTTTTCCCAGAATGAATGTAATATAATAACTGTTATGTCTACTTTAAGGAATAATAGACTGGTTCTGTGTCTTAGGCTGAGTTTACATAGGCAGCCCAATTCTGATATTTCTTTTATATATATTTTTTAAACTAATTGCTCTTTGGACCTATCAGATCAGCTCTGAAAAAGATATGATGTGAATGGTCAAAAGATCAATTAGTGGGAAAAAATATCAGAATTGGGCTGGCTGTGTAAACACAGCCTAATTGGTTCGACTATCAACCTCATCTAAAAGACAATGGGGGTAAAAATTGACAATAAATAGACCTGTTATTTAAATATAAGACCGAGATTGGACATTTTAGAACCAAAATAGACCCCAAATAACACATTTGTTCACAATTTGTTAGACTAATTTCTAAACCCAGAGGCCCAAACATTGCCATAGTTCCGAGAAACACCTTGTGAAGAAGACTCAACAGACCAGACAGGGGTTTGGGGATTCAATGGGAGAATTTATATATTTTTCTTTAGTTGTTCATTTTCTCCAAATCTAAAGCCAGAACCTAGTTTCGAGCCAATGTCTGAAGTAGCTGAACATGTTATTACTCCAACCTCGTGAAAGTGATACGTATTAATTTTAGTCAAAAACAACTTTATATCAAAGGAGTGCCTTGCACGTCGGCACGAGACGACCGTCAGACCTGATGACGTGTTTCTGCACATTAGCTTAGCTAGCCAGCGTCAAAATGACATCGCCTATGAGCATGATCAAGGATTTCTATTGGAGGGAAGTTTCTTGATATCCTAGTTTGTAGTGTCTTTGCTAATTCCACACTGTTTCTCAATTACCTGAAAATAAAATGACAGTTCACCGACTGTTTTTGTTACCATACAGCCTCCTCCACATCACCCCAGAGTGAGCCGAGCATCTCCCTCAGCTTCTCTCTCAGTGCTTCTTAATTAGTGTTGTCTCAAGGAAGACAAAGCAATGCGGAGCTGAGCAGTGCTGACTGAGGTGATGACTGTAGTCTCAGTGAACTCAGACCTTCTCCACGGCACAGCACACCTCATATATGAAATGCAATTAAAAGCTAGCTGCAAGCATCTCGACCTAGCAACTGAAATTATGCGTTTCTCACTCAAATGCCTTGGAGCGGTGCTACAGTAACACTTTAAGGCACCCTGTTCCCTATTTAGTGCACTACTTTTGTTGAACATAGCAAATGTAGGCACTACAAAGGGATTAGGGTGCCAAATGGGACGCGAGCCAACACTTTAAAAACTCACTCTGTTTTGCTTAGCTTCAAGTTGCTCGGCGTACACATCACGGTGTACACATCACGGCGTACACATCGCAGACAATCTGAAATGGTCCACCCACACAGACAGTGTGGTGAAGAAGGTGCAACAGCTCTTCTTTATCATCAGAAGACTGAAGAAATTTGTCTTGGCCCCTAACACACTTTTACAGATGCACCATTAAGAGCATCCTGTTGGGCTGTATCACTGCCCACAACTGCAGGGCTCTCCAGAGAGTGGTGCAGTCTGCCCAACGCATCACCGATCACACTGCCTGCCCTTCAGGACACCTACAGCACCCAATGTCACAGGAAGGCCAAAAAGATCATCAAGAACATCAACCACCCGAGCCACGGCCTGTTCACCCTGCTATCATCCAGAAGGCGAGGTCAGTACAGGTGCATCAAAGCTGGGACCGAGAGACTGAAAAAAAAAAAACAGCTTCTATCTCGAGGCCATCAGACTGTTAAATAGCCATCACAGCCTGCCTCCACCCAGTACTTGCCCTGAACTTAGTCACTGTCACTAGCCAGCTACCACCCGGTTACTCAACCTTAGAGTCTGCTGCCCTGTGTACATAGTCACGGAATCAGTGGTTACTTTAATAATGGAACACTCATCACATTAATAATGATATTTACATACTGGTTTACTAATTCCATATGTATATACTATAATCTATTCAATGCCACATTGCTTGTCCTAATATTTATACATTTCTTAATTCCATTCTTTTACTTTGAGTTTTGTGTGTATTGTTGTGAATTGTTATATACTACTGCACCGTTGGAGCTAAGAACACAAGCATTTCGCAACACCCGCAATAACATCTGCTGGGTACAGTGTGTGTACGTGACCAATACAATTCGATTTGACATAGGAATGATTTGACCTACCTACAGCGGCTTCAAATAGGACACTTACTCGGCTAGACTCTCTTGTTCGCAGCAAGGCCAGATCCGACCAGGTTGATACCGGACTGCATTCTTTATAAAAAATTGGACTTGCCACTTGCACACTCAGTATTATAGAAACAATCTCTAAACATAGGCTGAGCAATAGGCTTGACTTCGTAAGCTCCTTATAATATAGGATACTGAAATAGCATGGATAGGGCCCTAAATTGAAATGTTTCTTTCAGAAGAAATATGAAAGGCATATGCATAACCATGGTAGCAATTGAAAGGGAACGGTTTGGAGATAATGGGAAAATGTGAGTACACATCCAAAGGTGAGGACACAACGGTTCACCTGACACAAGACTGAATCCAAACATTACGCTGTTGATTTTATGTTCATTTTACATTTACTGGACTTTTTGCAGCATTTGTTGATGACGAAATCTGAAAACACTCTGGATACATTCAATAACATGATATTGCTGGAAACTTTGGAATGGGTGCAACATAAGACAAAACAATTACAAGGATTTGAGTGAGAGGAATAACTGGTGTCTCCAAGTGGCCACAAAGTGTGCACAGTTCCTAAGCAATTTCGATGCACTTTTATGACTCAAAGAAGAGTCTTCAACTATAAGATACTTTTTTTTGAGCTCTCCTAGCTATTCCGTTGAGGAATTGGAGCAAGCAACAACTTGTAGTTGTTTCGTTTGGAACAATCCCACAATTACTGTTGTGGCTTAGGCAATCCAAAAACGGTCCATTTATTAAACACAATCTGGGTCAGATGGGAATGATTTGAAAGCTTGTTCTATTGCCAACATGACTAGCTAAATTATAAAATACGATCCTACAGTGTTACCTGTCAAAAGGCAAAAAAAAAAAAACATTTTGGTGTGCATGGAAAGGAGTCATGATTGCATTCAGGTGCATGTGCGCCGGCTAATTTTCTTCACAATAAACAAACATGGGCTTCTTCTATTCAGAACAACCCAGGGTATGACGCCATGTCATCTTGTAACTGTACATCACATAAAGTGATCATAAACGCTGACACTGTATGAGCCTTATGATTTGGAGACGTGAAGTGCACATTTGCACGGCTGTTTGGCTTGCTTGTACGACATCAAAGAGGTATTTGATTATAAATCCTCAACGTCTTATCTTTCAAAAATACACACAGAGTCCTATTTACTTTACAGCATTTCCCTCACTCAGACAACCAAAAAATGTGCTAAAGCGTTGCCCAATTACCGGAAGGGATAGGGGCGTCTTCTCATTGCGCGTGTTGCTCAAGTTCAGCTCGGCTGTCAGTCAAAACCAATACAGCACTGTAAAAGAGCTCTGACGTCATGTATAGCATGATACTGTACGGTCATTACGTTATTATTTAGGAGCTTATTAACTGCCCAAATCTGCCCTTTTCAACCCGTATAGAGTATGAGTGTAAACGGTTACCAACACCCCTACAGCCCCCACCCTTCCCAATTTGCCAGTTACCCACTGATATGTATAAAAGGGGTATGTATACCTGCAAGAAATTGGTAAATAAGAGGCTGTTTGAAAGGGGGTGATATAAACATTGCCTTTGTTTTTTTTTACATCTTCTGTCTGAAATGGGTAATACAGTCAGTCACACAGACACGCACAAGCTTTGCTGACAGCCAGTGTACGTGCCTAGCTTGCTAACTGAACATGGTCCCCACAGACAGCAGGGCTAGTCAGGGCCAGTCAGCCCTAAGGATAACCAGGGCAGGGTGATGGAGACGTGTACAAACATCAGACAAACCGATCGTGTCACCTTATATTTGCCCTCATGACTCTGCATTTCGACCCCACACTCCTCTCCTCAAGGCTGCATAACTCACTCCCAACAAAACAACCTTCTAGATGAGAATTGCCAGGGACGATATTATCACACTACTTACGATACGTATTGCGATTCCCATGATTCTATATGTATTGCAATTCATTACTGTGATTTCATTGCGATTCCATGGTCCAAACATGTTGCTCACCATATTGTCTGCTGCAGAAAGACAAGCGAGAGCCCCCCCCCCCCCACTCTCTCCCTCTTTCACTCCCACCTGTCAGACTGTCTCCTAGTAAACTGCCATTACATTGTTAATGAGTAGATAAGGGTAGAAGTAGATAAGTGTCTAAGACGGATCACTGTTCAACAATTATCAATCTACGGCAGTGGGGAAACCAAGCAGGCAGTCAAATAATAGATCAGTCTATCACAAAATGCCTGTGGTAAATTACCTCATGAATCTGGGTAGGAGTTTGTTTGTTTGTGTTTGTGTTTGTGTGTGTGTGTGTTTGTGTTTGTGTTTGTGTTTGTGTTTGTGTTTGTGTGTGTGTGTGTGTGGTTAGTGTTCCAGCCAGCAGCACTCCTGTCAAAAAACAACAATAAAACATCGCTCAATCATTACAGAATTTCAACAAATGTTTTAGAAGATTCTAGAATGAAAGATGGCACTCTCAAAATTGTGTACAATTTCAGACAGTAGTTTTGAAAGTGGTGCTCACGAGCCAAGACGGGACCCCGTTATTCATTTCGTGTGATATATCATATACATTTTGCAATTCGTGTGATATTTTAACCAATCTAATTTGTGCAATATGTTACCAATTTGTTGTGCTTAAGATCCCGAACTGCATCTTTAAAACTCTGCTATTCAGCCTTACAAGCATAAAGACCTCAAGTTTCTCCTCACAGAGCTTCTAAATCATTTATTCTCTTCAGCCCAAACCTCAAAGAATCCTCTTGTTTGTCATCTTCTGAAGCAAGCCACAAAATAATAACACTTCACCTCTCTCTCGACTCCTTATGGGGAAATAGCACTTTGCTCGTTCCAACAAAAGCATTAAAGATCAAGCCAATTCCACAGTCATGAATAAAATGTCACTTTGCCTTTTGATATATGCCACAGAACTATGACATTTCAAGGGTTTGTTGAAAAGGTTAAGATATTCTTAAAGATATTGCTCTTTCTATAGGGACTTTAACAAGCAGGGAGGTTCTTCCAATTAGGTGTAAGAAGCTCTCACTCACTGATACCAAGTGTACCGAAGTTCTGCTCATATTTGCATTTAAAAAAATCTCTCTGCACCTTAGCAGCCTGGTTGATTCCCACAAATCTACAGCAGGTCTCACCCCACCCAAGAGGAGCTGAGGAAACATGCAGCCTGGTTGATTCCCACAAATCTACAGCAGGTCTCACCCCACCAAAGAGGAGCTGAGGAAATATGCAGCCTGGTTGATTCCCACAAATCTACAGCAGGTCTCACCCCACCCAAGAGGAGCTGAGGAAATATGCAGCCTGGTTGATTCCCACAAATCTACAGCAGGTCTCACCCCACCCAAGAGGGGCTGAGGAAACATGCAGCCTGGTTGATTCCCACAAATCTACAGCAGGTCTCACCCCACCCAAGAGGAGCTGAGGAAACATGCAGCCTGGTTGATTCCCACAAATCTACAGCAGGTCTCACCCCACCCAAGAGGGGCTGAGGAAACATGCAGCTTAATGACTGGTGAAATTACAACAGCCCGGACGAGAAAGTAAGCTACAGCATACTGTCAATATCCATAGAGTAAATGGTGTTGAAAGTAAGCTACAGTACACTATCAATATCCATCTAGTAAATGGTGTTGAAAGTAAGGTACAGTACACTGTCAATATCCATAGAGTAAATGGTGTTGAAAGTAAGGTACAGTACACTGTCAATATCCAAAGAGTAAATGGTGTTGAAAGTAAGCTCTGCCGTCCCTATTAAGTCAAACTATTTTCCTGTGGGCATCCAACATTCACCCAGGAAAAAAACATCCCATATCATCAGTGTCCCCAAAGTAAAATTCTGAAAATGATTTCAAAAATGAAAGTGAAGTGATACCCCAAGGCTGCATATCAGAAGGGCACTCACTACCTATGGTGATAAGTGGTTTGTGAAGTGCGTGGGATGCATCCCAAATTGCACCCTATTCCTTACATCAGGTCTGGGCAACTTTGATGGGAGTGGGGGCCACAAAACATCTGAACTCATCATGAGAGCCCACAATTACTTGCGGGTTCAAAATTCTTCAAGCTCTGTCAAATTGCCAGCCGATATTTGCTAGAGAACCATTTTCAGGCCTTACCGTAGATTTTCCAGTAGATTTAAGTCAAAACTGTAACTCTGCCACTGAGGAACATTCACAGTTTTCTTGGTAAGCAACTCTAGTGTAGATTGGGCATTGTGTTTTAGGTTATTGTCCTTCATTTTTAAGTAATTTGGCAAATAAAAAAAATAAAAAACATGAATCCACTTTGACATTATGGGTACTAATGCCAGTGACCCCAAAAAATCTCTATTTAACTATTTAAAATTCAGGCTGTAACACAACACAATGTGGGAAAAGTAAAGGGTTGTGAATACTTTCTGAAGGCATTGTATCTGGGCATACTTTACTTCCATCGGAAATACTCACAATTCTATATGTACTGTGATTTGATCATGTGCACTGATAAGCATACAGGGAGCTGGGAGCTGCTGCTCGTGGCATGGCATCATCTCTCTCCTTTGTGTGCGTGTGTTTGTGAGCGTGTGTGTGTGTGTGTGTGAGAGAGAGAATGTTACTTGGGACCCTGGTGGATAAGAAGCCCAGGAGACCTCTACTGTACAGTACATAGATCCTCACTCAGCCCCTACCTTAGCCTCCACCCTAGTAATAGACTGTTCTCTCTGCTACCACACGGCAAGTGGTACTGGAACACCAAGTCTAGGTCCAAGAGGCTTCTAAACAGCTTCTACGCTCAAGCCATAAGACTCCTGAACATCTAATAAAATGGCCACCCAGACTATTTGCATTGCCCCCCGCCCCCCCCTGCTATTGTTATTTTACTGCCGCTCTTTAATTACTTGTTACTTTAATTTCTTAATCATGGTTTTTTTAACTGCATTGTTGGTTCGGGGCTCGTAAGTAAGCATTTCACTGTAAGTTCTACACCTCTTGTATTCAGCGAATGTGACTAATACATTTTGATTTGAAGTACAGCCCTACTATTGCTAGCTAATGCTACATATGGAATATACTGTATATGTATATACACAGTACCAGTCAAAAGATTGGTTACACCAAGTCATTCAAGAGTTTTTCTTTAATTTTACAATTTTCTACATTATAGAATAATAGTAAAGACATCAAAACTATGACATAACACATATGGAATCATGTAGAAACCAAAAAAGGGTTAAACAAATCAAAATATATTTGAGATTTTTGATTCTTCAAAGTAACCACCCTCATGTGGGTGGTTGAGAGAATGCCAAGAGTGTGGAAAGCTGTCATCAAGGCAAAGGGTAGCTCCTTTGAAGAATCTCAAATCTCAAATCTATTTTGATTTGCTAAAAATGTTTTGGTTACTACATGATTCCATATGTATTATGTCATATCTCTTTACTATTATTCTACAACGTAGAAAATCGTAAAAATAAAGAAAAACCCTGGAATGAGTAGGTGTGTGAGGATCGACGCTGGAAACGAGAAGCAGGCACAGGGAGTGAACAGAAAAAACAGGAACAGCGCCTGGACAGGGGAAAAATAACGACATCAATGCTGACACAGGGAACAATGTGAGGAACAGACAGATATAGATGATGATCAACAAAGTAATGGAGTCCAGGTGAGTTGCGCGTAATGATGGTGACAGGTGTGCTTAATGAGGGGCAGCCGGAGAGCAGGAGCAGGCGTGACAAGGTGTGTCCAACTTTTGACTGGAACTGTATATATTTTTACAAATTGATACATGGGGTCAAAGTATTACATTATAATATCGCCCAAAATATCATTGCGATACAGTTACGTATCACCCCTCCCTCCCTCCTCACTAATCAGCAGATCCAACAATGTCTTCTCTTTCTGCCCTGATGGAATATTTCCTCATAATTCCTGCCAGCCAGATGCGCCAGCAGCTCTGGCTCCGGGCTATATCATCAGCAAAGCTGCATACTCAAATAAAAAGGAGCAGAATAAAAAAAATTTAAAGGCCAATTTTTTTTATTTTTAAGTTTGAAACAATGAGAGAAGACAGGAAAAATTTGATTTTTAGCTCTAACAATCCATTCTCGGCACCATATCAGGCTCTGGAATGCTTCATCGATGACGTATTCCTTCTATTCCAGGGCACAGCAGAGGAACTTCCTCGATTCCACGCCTTCATCAATACAAAGAGCGAACATTTGAAATTCACCCTCACCTTTGATGCACGGGAAACAAGTTTTCTTGACATGGTGAGTAAGAGGGAGGGGAGTGGCTTTAGCCCTGACCTATACAGGAAGCCAACGGACAGGAATTCCCTGTTACACGATGACAGCTTCCACACTACATCACTAAAAAAAGAGCCTCCCCATCAGCCAATACCGTCGCATACGCATGATTTGTAGTACAGAGTGACTATGACAAACAAGCCTGCTATATGGATGAGCGTTTCAGACAGCGGGGTTACCCAGAGGAATGGCTACATGACGCAAGGGTTCGTTACAAAAATATCACCCAGGATGACAGCCTCATGCCCAAACTACCCCGCCCTCCTGACCAACGCGTTCAATGCGTCATTCAGTACTCTCCACATTGGTAAACAGTTTGACCACGTCATAAATAAAACACTGGCACATCTTGAGCACTGATCCACAACTGGAAAAGACGTTAAAAGAACCTCCGCGGGTAGGTCTTCAGACACGCCCTCAACATCAGTCACATGGTGGTGAGGTCTGATCTTCCACCAGTGCCATGTAGAGTCCTCCTAGACAATGTGCCCGGACGGTAATTATAGATGTGGCCGATGTACCCTGTGTAACCTTACGAACAAACGCCCAATGTTCAATCACTCTACTACAGGCAGGGCCATTAAGATTAAGGGCATCATTACATGTTCCACAAAAAAATGTGATATACCTGATCAAGTGTATTTGTGGTCTATGCTGTGTAGGAAAAAATGAAACAAGCTCGAAACAAGGATAGCAGAACACAGCAGTAATATCAGGAGCCTTGACCAGAGAAACCCAGTGGCTGCGCATTTCATGGAGGCTTGTCACAACATTAGCTCTCTTAGATACATTGGTGTTGAACATGTTAAGACTCCTAGGGGGGGGGGGGAATACTAATAATCTATTACTGAGAAGATAATTGTATTGGATTCACTGTTTGTGTACCATGTCTCCTAAAGGTCTGAACCAAGAGTTTGATATCAGACGGGAGATGGCTGCCGTTTTACAATACCATAACCAATTGGCTATTGTGTATGTTTTTTCACGTTTTTTTGTAACTTCTTTTGTACATAATGTTTCTTCCACAGTGTATTATGACCGACAAGAGCTTCTAGATATCAGGACAGTGATTAACCACCTCGTACTCGAGGAATATTTTTTCTTAAACGAGTAGGACGGGAAGGATTTACTTCAGATGCCTGACAAGGCCCTCATCTCCGTCATTCGCAAGAAACGGAGATATCGGTGCCTTGTAAGGATCCGCAGCCGAGAGGGAAATCTACCTTTACCATCGGCCTTATTAACCAATGTACAATAAATCGATAATAAAATAGACAAACGATCACATATATCCTACCAACGGGACATTAAAAACTGTAATATCTTATGTTTCACCAAGTCATAGCTGAACGGCAACATGAATAACATACAGCTGGCGGATTTTAAGCTTTTTCAGCAGGATAGAACAGCAGCCTCTGGTAAGACAAGGGGTGGCGGTATATTTGTAAACAAAAGCTGGTGCACGAAATCTAAGGAAGTCTCGAGGTTTTGCTCGCCTGAGGTAGAGTACAGTGCCTTGCGAAAGTTTTCGGCCCCCTTGAACTTTGCGACCTTCTGCCACATTTCAGGCTTCAAACATAAAGATATAAAACTGTATTTTTTGTGAAGAATCAACAACAAGTGGGACACAATCATGAAGTGGAACGACATTTATTGGATATTTCAAACTTTTTTAACAAATCAAAAACGGAAAAATTGGGCGTGCAAAATTATTCAGCCCCTTTACTTTCAGTGCAGCAAACTCTCTCCAGAAGTTCAGTGAGGATCTCTGAATGATCCAATGTTGACCTAAATGACTAATGATGATAAATACAATCCACCTGTGTGTAATCAAGTCTCCGTATAAATGCACCTGCACTGTGTTAGTCTCAGAGGTCCGTTAAAAGCGCAGAGAGCATCATGAAGAACAAGGAACACACCAGGCAGGTCCAAGATACTGTTGTGAAGAAGTTTAAAGCCGGATTTGGATACAAAAAGATTTCCCAAGCTTTAAACATCCCAAGGAGCACTGTGCAAGCGATAATATTGAAATGGAAGGAGTATCAGACCACTGCAAATCTACCAAGACCTGGCCGTCCCTCTAAACTTTCAGCTCATACAAGGAGAAGACTGATCAGATGCAGCCAAGAGGCCCATGATCACTCTGGATGAACTGCAGAGATCTACAGCTGAGGTGGGAGACTCTGTCCATAGGACAACAATCAGTCGTATATTGCACAAATCTGGCCTTTATGGAAGAGTGGCAAGAAGAAAGCCATTTCTTAAAGATATCCATAAAAAGTGTTGTTTAAAGTTTGCCACAAGCCACCTGGGAGACACACCAAACATGTGGAAGAAGGTGCTCTGGTCAGATGAAACCAAAATTGAACTTTTTGGCAACAATGCAAAACGTTATATTTGGCGTAAAAGCAACACAGCTCATCACCTTGAACACACCATCCCCACTGTCAAACATGGTGGTGGCAGCATCATGGTTTGGGCCTGCTTTTCTTCAGCAGGGACAGGGAAGATGGTTAGAATTGATGGGAAGATGGATGGAGCCAAATACAGGAACATTCTGGAAGAAAACCTGATGGAGTCTGCAAAAGACCTGAGACTGGGACGGAGATTTGTCTTCCAACAAGACAATGATCCAAAACATAAAGCAAAATCTACAATGGAATGGTTCAAAAATAAACATATCCAGGTGTTAGAATGGCCAAGTCAAAGTCCAGACCTGAATCCAATCGAGAATCTGTGGAAAGAACTGAAAACTGCTGTTCACAAATGCTCTCCATCCAACCTCACTGAGCTCGAGCTGTTTTGCAAGGAGGAATGGGAAAAAATGTCAGTCTCTCGATGTGCAAAACTGATAGAGACATACCCCAAGCGACTTACAGCTGTAATCGCAGCAAAAGGTGGCGCTACAAAGTATTAACTTAAGGGGGCTGAATAATTTTGCACGCCCAATTTTTCAGTTTTTGATTTGTTAAAAAAGTTTGAAATATCCAATAAATGTCGTTCCACAATCATGATCATGTCCCACTTGTTGTTGATTCTTCACAAGGCACTGTACTTCATGATAAGCTGGAGACCACACTATTTACCAAGAGAGTTTTCATCTGTATTTTTTGTGGCTGCCTATATACCACCACAAACCGATGCAGGCACTAAGACCGCACTCAACAAGCTGCATACGACTCTAAGCAAATAGGAAGATTCTCATCCAGAGGTGACGCTCCTAGTGGCCGGGGACTTTAATGCAGGGAAACTCAAATCCGTTTTACCGAATTTCTACCAGCATGTTAAATGTGCAAGGGGGAAAAAAACTCTAGACCACATTTACTCCACACACAGAGACGCGTACGAAGCTATTCCTAGCCCTCCATTTTTCAAATTTGACCATAATTCTATCCTCCTGATTACTGCTAACAAGCAAAAACTAAAGCACGATGCACCAGTGACTTGCTAAATAAGAAGGTGATCAGATGAAGCAGATGCTAAGCTACAGGACTGTTTTGCTAGCACAGACTGGAATATGTTCCGGGATTCTTCCGATGGCATTGAGGAGGAGTACACCACATCAGTCACTGGTTTCATCAATAAGTGCATCGATGACGTCGTCCCCACAGTGACCGCACGTACATACCCCAACCAGAAGCCATGGATTACAGGCAACATCTGCACTGAGCTAAAGGGTAGAGCTGCTGCTTTCAAGGAGCAGGACTCTAACCCGAAAGCATATAAGGAATCCCGCTATGCCCTCTGACGAACAATCAAACAGGCAAAGCACTGGCTCCAAACACTGGCTCCGACGCTCGTTGGATGTGGCAGGGCTTGCAAACTATTACAGACTACAAAGGGAAGCACCGGCGCGAGCTGCCCAGTGACACGAGCCTACCAGACGAGCTACATTACACTGAAGCATGCATGAGAGCATCAGCTGTTCCAGACGACTGTGTGATCACGCTCTCCGTAGCCAATGTGAGTAAGACCTTTAAACAGGTCAACATTCACAAGGCCGCAGGGCCAGATTGATTACCAGGACGTGTACTCCGAGCATGCGCTGACCAACTGGCAAGTGTCTTCACTGATATTTTCAACCTGTCCCTGAGTGAGTCTGTAATTCCACCATGTTTCAAGTAGACCACCATAGTCCCTGTGCCCAAGAACACCAAGGTAACCTGCCTAAATGACTACCGACCCATAGCACTCACGTCTGTAGCCATGAAAGGCTGGTCATAGCTTACATCAACACCATTATCCCAGAAACCCTAGACCCACTCCAATTTGCATACCGCCCCAACAGATCCACAGATCTGTTGGGGCACTCAACAGCACTCAACACTGCCCTTTCCCACCTGGACAAAAGGAACACCTATGTGAGAATGCTATTCATTGACTACAGCTCAGCATTCAACACCATAGTGCCCTCAAAGCTTATCACTAAGCTAAGGACCGTGGGACTGAATACCGCCCTCTGAAACTGGATCCTGGACTTCCTGACGGGGCGCCCCCAGGTGGTAAGGGTAGGTAACAACACATCCACCACGCTGATCCTCAACACGGGGGTCCCTCAGGGGTGCCTGCTCAGTCCCCTCTTGTACTCCCTGTTTACTCATGACTGCATGGCCAGGCCCGACTCCAACACCATTCATCAAGTTTGCCGATGAGACAACAGTGGTAGGCCTGATCACCAACAACAATGAGACAGGCTATAGGGAGGAGGTCAGAGAGCTGGCTGTGTGGTGCCAGGACAACAACCTCTCCCTCAACGTGATCAAGACAAAGGAGATTACTGTAGACCACAGGAAAAGGAGGACCGAGCACACACCCATTCTCATCCACGGGTCTGAGGTGAAGCAGGTTGAGAGCTTCAAGTTCCTTGGTGTCCACATCACCAACAAACTATCATGGTCCAAACACACCAAGACAGTTGTGATGAAGGCACGACAAAGCCTATTCCCCCTCAGGAGACTGAAAAGATTTGGCATGGACTCTTCAGATCCTCAAAAGGTTCTACAGCTGCACCGTCGAGAGCATCCTGACTGGTTGCATCACTGCCTGGTATGGCAACTGCTTGGCCTCCGACCGTAAGGCACTACAGAGGATAGAGCATACGGTCCAGTACATCACTGGGGCCAAGCTTCCTGCCATCCAGGACCTCCATACCAGGCGGTGTCAGAGGAAGGCCCTAAAAATTGTCAAAGACTCCAGCCACCCTAGTCATAGACTGCTCTCTCTGCTACCGCACGGCAAGCAGTGCCAGAGCACCAAGTCTAGGTCCAAAAGGCTTCTTAACAGCTTCTACCCCCAAGCCATAAGACTCATGAACAGCTAATCAAATAGCTACCCAGACCCTCTTTTACGCGGCTGCTATTCTCTGTCTATTATCTATGCATAGTCACTTCAACTCGACCTACATGTACATATTACCTCAATTACCTCGACTAACCGGTGCCCCCGCACATTGACTCTGTACCGGTAACCTCGCTATTGTTATTCTCCTGCTGCTGTTTAATTAGTTGTTATATTTATTTTCTATCATTTACTTATCTATTTTTTACTTAACACTTTTCACTATAAGGTCTACTACACCTGTTGTATTCGGTGCATGTGACAAATACAATTTGATGTCACTGATTTGTCTTGCCTTCCAGGTCTCCTACTCAATTTTGCAGTATATTATGCAGTATATTCTTTTCTGTAACTACTACATATGCGCATCTCATTGATATCAGATTATTAGAGATAGACATCTCAATGATATCAAATGATCAGACATACACAAATTGTTTTTGCTCCCACCGTGGGTCATGTGCGTAATGGTCATGTAAGGTGAAATGTGTATATTTTTCAGGAGGAGAGCACTCAGTTGGTTTGTTTGACCTGACGAAGATCCGTTTTGGATCTAAACTTTGTCCATAAAGTGGGAGCTTTAACACTTCTTGTTCTTTACTAGTATTCTTTATTAGCCCGGCACCTATGTTTTTAAGGACATGAGTATGACCGCACACTCTTCTATGGAAGCCAGAAATAAACCATTGTTCTCAGAGTGCTCATATACTGTAGAATGCCTAGTTATACTGAAACCAAACATGAAATCTAGCCTCTTATGTATTAGAGAGAATATAACATACTGTAGTACAAAGCCTGTTCTGCAGTAAGACAATAGGAATCATGTTCTTTATGGTGAATTATTGTAGGCTACTGTAACGAAACAGAATGATAATGCATCCACGAACAGCTTGACGAACAACTACCATATTCTGAGTCAGATAGTAGTCAGATAAAACTGTTTCCCATCCAAGCACACAACTTCTACTTTAGAGGCCAAGATTGCTGTAAGGCTACAGTTTGCTGGTAAAACGATTCCTTCAGTGCCTTCAGAAAGTATTCACACCCCTCGACTTTTTCCACATTTTGTTGCGTTACAGCCTGAATTTAAAATGGATTAAACAGAGATTTGTCGTAAGCCTACACACAATACCCCATAATGTCAAATTGGAATTTTATTTACTTAAAATGACTTAAAAATGAACAACTGAAATCAATAAGTACTCAAACCCCTTGGTTAAGGCAAGCCTAAATAAATTCAGTTAAATGTCCATGCTGTATCTACCTCAATTACCTCGTACACCTGCAAATTGACTCTGTACTGGTACCCCTTGTTTATATCGAAGTTATCATTACTCGTCGAGTATCTATTACTCATTTTACTATTACGTGTTTAACTTATCTATTATTTCTCTCTGCATTGTTCGGAAGGGCCCGTAATTAAGCATTTCCCTGTTAGTCCACACCTGTTAACGAAGCACGTGACTAATGCAATTTCATGTAATTGTATTTGATTCCTCTGTTTTCATGGTTGAAACTAGAATCTAGCCTTCGAAAGGAAAACAATAGAGTAATCATGGTAGATCAAATGTCTTGTCAACCAGCAACCTTCAACCACTATACAGAATCTTATTGATTCATCAACTGTGTGATTCATCCTGTTTTCTTTTGTAATATCACTGGTAGGCTGTGGACTTTGTGTCATTTCATTTCCCCTGGCTCTTCGTCCACATAAAGCCTGGTTTAAAGCTACAGTATGTGATTCAAACAACAAATAGAGACCCCGCCACTTGTTTTGGTACATAATTGAGGAATGTGGCTATAGTAAAAATCTTATATTTTGGGTTATGATAAAGACAGACAGTGGTACTCCAAAGGTATTACAATTATACAATGACTATGAGGTTAAAATGCAGACTGTCAGCTTTAATTTGAGGGCATTTTCAATCATATCGGGTGAACTGTTAAGAAATTACAGCACTTGTGGCACATAGGCTCCCAGATTTTAGGGGACAAAAAGTATTGGGACAAATTCACTTATACAGTATGTGTATTAAAGCAGTACAAAATTAAAGGTACAATATGCAGAAATAGCCATTTCCTGGTTCCTAAAATTCTAATAGTTCACTAATTTAAGTTAATGTGACAAAACAAGCAAGTAGAGAATCATTGTACCATCTAAACCTCTGTGAAATATTTTTCAATAACCAAAGATATTGTATTTTCAGCTGTTTGAAGCTGGTGTACAAAACTGAGAGTAAAAGATGCAAAAATGAAACTTAAGAACGGGAAGCGTAGAAATAGCACATATAGAACAGATCTACTGCTTCTTAGACTTGCTGTCAATGCGAATGACATCTCTGTAACTCACATTTCTATGTGAATTTGGTCACCTTGCCCAAAAAGTTACATATGACAGCTTTTAGTATTTGGTCACATATTCATAGCACACAACGACTACATCAAGCTTGTGACTCGACACATTTTGTAGGATGCATTTGCTGTTTGTTTTTGCTTGTGTTTCAGATTATTCTGTGCCCAATAGAAATGAATTGTAAATAATGTCTAGTGTCATTCTGGAGTCACTTTTATTGTAAATAAGAACAGAATATGATTTCTAAACCTGCCTACATGAATGTGGATGCTACCATGATTATGGAGAGTCCTGAATGATGAGTGAATGATGAGTGAAACAGTTACAGACAAACAGATATCATACCCCCAAGCCATGCTAACCTCTCACCGCTACAAATAACAAGAGAGGTTATCAAACCCCCAAGCCATGCTAACCTCTCACCGCTACAAATAACAAGAGAGGTTATCATACCCCCAAGACATGCTAACCTCTCACCGCTACAAATAACAAGAGAGGTTATCAAACCCCCAAGCCATGCTAACCTCTCACCGCTACAAATAACAAGAGAGGTTATCATACCCCCAAGACATGCTAACCTCTCACCGCTACAAATAACAAGAGAGGTTATCAAACCCCCAAGACATGCTAAACTCTCACCGCTACAAATAACAAGAGAGGTTATCATACCCCCAAGACATGCTAACCTCTCACCGCTACAAATAACAAGAGAGGTTATCATACCCCCAAGACATGCTAACCTCTCACCGCTACAAATAACAAGAGAGGTTATCATACCCCCAAGACATGCTAACCTCTCACCGCTACAAATAACAAGAGGTTATCATATCCCCAAGACATGCTAACCTCTCACCGCTACAAATAACAAGAGAGGTTATCATACCCCCAAGACATGCTAACCTCTCACCGCTACAAATAACAAGAGAGGTTATCATATCCCCAAGACATGCTAACCTCTCACCGCTACAAATAACAAGAGTGGTTATCATACCCCCAAAGTATATATTTGAAACACAACAAAAACAAACAGCAAATGCATCCAACAAGTTTGTAGAGTCACAAGCTTGATGTAATAATTTCATGCTAGGAATATGAAACCAAATACTAAACTTTTGACTACTTTAATACACATACGTTTATTTGTACCAATACTTATGATCCCCTAAAATGGGGGGCCCTATGTACAAAAACTGCTGTAATTTCTAAACGGTTCACCCGATATGGATGAAAATCACCTCAAATTAAAGCTGTCAGTCTGCACTTTAACCTGTATTGTATCATTTCAAATCCAAAGTGCTGGAGTACAGAGCCAAAACAACAAAAACCGTGTCACTGTCCCAATACTTTTGGAGCTCACTGTAGGTTAAATTCTCCAAGAATCAATTGGTCTACATCAATAATTGAAATAACCATTGAACAGCTTCCCAAATCCCAGACTGCCTGCTCTAAGTCCAGCTCTCCCCTCCCTGAGCCTCTCCCCTCAGCCCAGTCTTGACACTGACTGACAGACAAGATGAGAAATAAGGCTGAATTTCTGCTGGCCCTGACAGGACCCAATCCCTCATCTGCTGGGATTTATGGAAGAAAATCTAAGTTGTTCAGCTCCTTCCTCCAGCCTGCATAACGCACGCACGCACGCACACACACACACACACACACACACACACACACACACACACACACACACACACACACACACACACACACACACACACACACACACACACACACACACACACACACACACACACACACACACACACACACACACACACACACACACACAATCTTGTGTCAGTGTTTGTGCTTCGGGGAGATCTAACAGAGACATCCATCCATCCTCCGAACCGTTTCCACGGCAGCCAGATAGGGTATTACTGCTTACCTCTGGGATGTATGGCTACATTTGGATGGGTAGCAGGGTGCATGTGTGTGTGTAACACACACACAGAGAGACAGAGTGAGTGGGGGGGGGGGACAGAGAGACAGAGAGAATGAGTGGTGAAAGAGAGAGAGAGAGAGAGAGAGAGAGAAAGAATGAGAGCAAGACAGAGACCAAGACAGAGAGTGAGAGAGTGAGACAGAGAGAGAGAGAGAAAGAGGGAAAAATAAGACATTTAAGATTAGATCTGACAGAGTGGATGAGGATATGTTGATGGGCCAGCCTGCCAGTGTTCAGGAGGCCGCAGCATGTTCTCTCACCAGGAGCAGACTGGTTGACTATCTGTGTATCTGTCAGTCTATAGCATCTAATAGTAGGCAGATCGTTTCCTTTGATCAAGCCAGAGTTGAAAGCTGACCTGGTAATTTAGATACTCAATATTTCATTTTCAGCAAAAGATACACTATATATACACACAAGTATGTGGACACCAGTGGAGGCCAATGAGAGGAGGACAGCTCATAATAATGGCTGGAATGGGAGTGTAATGGCTGGAATGGAGTAAATGGAATGGTATCAAACACATGAAAACAAAACAAAAACGTGTCTGATACCATTCCATTCACTCCATTCTGGCCATTATTCTGAGACGTCCTCCCTTCGGCAGCCTCCACTGGTGGACACCCCTTTAAATGAGTGGATTCAGCTGTTTCAGCCACACCTGTTGCTGACAGGTGTTTAAAATTGAGCCCACCGCCATGCAATCTCCATAGACAAACACTGGCAGTAAAATGGCCTTACTGAGGAGTTCAATGACTTTCAACTTGGCACCGTTGTACGATGCAACCTTTCCAAAAAGTCCGTTTTTTACATTTCTGCCCTGCCAGAGCTTCCCCAGTCAACTGTAAGTGTTGTTATTGTGAAGTGAAACGTCTAGGAGCAACAACGGCTCAGCCCCGAAGTGATAGGCCACACAAGCTCACAGAACGAGACCGTCAAGAGCTGAAGTGTGTACCGCCAAAAAATCGTCTGTCCTCGGTTGCAACACTCACTACCGAGTTCCAAACCATCTCTGGAAGCAACGTCAGCACAAGAACTGTTCGTCGGGAGCTTCATGAAATTTGTTTTCATGGCCGAGCAGCCGCACACAAGCCTAAGTTTACCATGCACAATGCCAAGCGTCAGCTGGAGTGGTGTAAAGCTCGCAACTGCTAGACACTGGAGCAGAGGAAGCTAGTTCTCTGGAGTGATGAATCACGCTTCACCATCTGGCAGTCCGACGGACGAATTTGGGTTTGGCGGATGCCATCTGCCCCAATGCATAGTGCCAAATGTAAAGTTCGGTAGAGGAGGAATAATGGTCTGGGGCTGTTTTTCATGGTTTGGGCTAGGTCCCTTAGTTCCAGTAAAGGGAAATCTTAACGCTACAACATACAATGACATTCTAGACGATTCTGTGCTTCCAACTTTGTGGCAGCAGTTCGGGGAAGACCCTTTTCTGTTTCAGCATGACAATGCCCCTGTTCACAAAGCGAGGTCCATAGAGAAATGGTTTGTCGAGATCGGTGTGGAAGAACTTGACTGGCCTGCACAGAGCCCTGACCTCAACCCTATCGAACTCTTTTGGAATGAATTGGAATACCGACTTGATTTTGAAATGAGATGTTCAACGAGCAGGTGTCCACATATGTTTGGTCATGTTGTGTAGCTCGTTAAATGGGCTCATTTATTAAGAGCAAGAAAAAGGCGTCAGGTAGCCTAAGTGGTTAAGAGCATTGGGACAGTAACTAAAAGGTCGCTGCTTTGAATCCCAGAGTCAACTAGGTGAACAATCTGTCGATGTGCCCTTGAGCAAGGTACTTAACCCCTAAGTCACAGGATAAGAGTGTCTGCTAAATGACTAAAATGCAAATATATATATATAAAAAAGTAAAGTACTACCGATCGACATCCAGTCTAGTTGAATGAAAATGAAGCCAAATGAAATGTTTTCAACAAATGCAAAAATATAAACTAGTCGACATATTAAGACGGCGTTTCCATTTCCATTTCCATGTACAATATTATGTTTCTTGTCTATGATCACGATGTGCACTAAACTGCATAGTGCATGCAGTTACACCTGGAGGTTTCAATGGAAAGGTGAGAGGTCAGAGGTTACAGGTCAAGATCATTTTCAATAATTCCACACACAAAGGCATGTGGTGCTGGCTTGGAGATATGGAAGCCGACAGTGTAAGCTATGCTCTCATCTGAGCCAAGGTTCTCTAACCTACTGTATCTACTTGTAATACAGCCATATGGCAGAACAGCAGATACAGGCAGTGTTGAAAAGTGAAGGTGTTTAGACAGGCTGGTAGATTATCATGTTTGTAGCATGTCTCCCTGACCAATCCCTTGTGTCCCTGGAAGCAAAAAGAGGACCAAAGTGAAAGCAGTACTCTGCTCTCATCTCAGCCAAGGCTATCTCGCCTACAAGGTTGTCCTTGTGATCTGGCCATAACTTCTAACCGGTTGGTTGATGGTAATGTTTGTACCATCTCTGACGGCTAGCATCCCCTTGTGGTCCTGAAAACCAAAGAGGGCCAAACATTTTCCTCTGAAACCATTGATTTATTTATTTGATATCCAGGCACCTGGGGCAGACTAGAAATGTGAGTAGCTGAGCCAGTTTTAGGACCAGACAGAGGAGCTTGGCTAAAAGCACACTCCTCATTTCTCTCTGCTGACCTCCACCTCCACATAAAAACACAGGCTAAGTGACACTGGCCTCTTGTCCTCCTTTCCCACCATTGTGGGTACTTGACAGTTTAGGCTATTTCTCCACCCAACACATAGGACACTCACAGCTGCTCGTAGACATGGTGGTAGAGCAGAAACAGAGGGGAATATTAGCTCGAAATGTGGCTAGATTAACCCCTTCTCTTTCAGACTTGATCCTTTATCGTGCGCGCCCTGATTCCTTACACCACAAAAGGTAGGCTATATATACGATAAGTGTCAGGGAGAGATAGGGGTAGAGAGAAAGAGACAGAAGAGAGAGAGGGGGAGACAGAAAAAACAGGAACGAAAATGAAAAAGACAAAGAGAGAGAGAGAGAGAGAGAGAGAGGAAAGAGAGATGGGCCAATAAAGTAATGAAGTGTCATAATTTGCCTGTGCAGATGGCAGGCTTGGCGCCTTGCTGAATTTCATTGTTCGTGCAGAAAGTGAGCTACAGAGCGTCTGCCAGTCACTTGAACACAGCAGCCAGTGAGGAAGGAGAGTTCTTCTCACAACCTGTCAGCCCCACCACATTCTGAATATACGCCTTCTGACAAAAAGGAGCTGATAAGAGAATAACTCAGTGTGGAATATAATTGGACGTGAAACATTCACAACACAAACTTCAACACAAACAGCTTGCTTTTCTTAAAGGCCCAATGCAGAAGTTTTTATATTAATATCAAATCCTTTCTCTGTAACAATTAAGTACTGTTTCCATTATAATGGGAAAACGTTGCTTTTTTGGGGGGGGGGGGGGGGGGGGGGCAAAAAAACGATTTCTCAGGCAATCATTTTGCTTGGACTGTCTAGGAGTGTTCTGAGTGGGGAGGGGAAAACTGAAACAAGCTGTTTGGCAGAGAGGTTTGGAACTCTTTCTTATTGGTCTATTAACCAATTTGCCGCATGGTGATTTCACCATGGAAGGCCGAAAACTACCGCCCACGCAAACTTGATGATAAGAAGGTCCTGTGTAGATTGTATTTTCAACCAACAACTGGAAATAACACTGATCAAATGTTTTCACACTTTTATAGTGTTAGTATCATCAGCTGTTGTACAATAAATCACCGGAAAAACTGAATTTTGACTGCACTGAGCCTTTAATCTAAATTGTTCATATTTGACAAGTAGACATTTCCATCCTCTCTCCCTCTCTCTCTCCAAGAGACAGCAAATGTTGTTTTCATCATTTTCTTAAAATGTCTCGCTTGCTCCTAAAAGCATGTAGCATCTGACAAGACTCCCGGGGGAGGAATGAGTTAACAGCAAAACAGAGATATGAAAAACCATTAAAGAAATACCTCTTTTGCAGTCAAATGGGATACAAATAAGGGTTGAGGGGTATCCAGATATTCATACCGTCATACCGGGATATATGGTATTACTGGAAGTGCACACAAAAGGCGCTATTTATATCGATGCACAAAACTATTTAGGCAACAGGGATCTTGATCCAGGGAGGGGATTGATTGTCTCTGCTGTAAAAAAAAATAAGAAAGAAGCTTGATCTTACCATCTAGCAAGTTAGCAAACCAAATGCATAACTGGAGCCCTGAACTGGACATCATTTATTTGGCACATCTTAGATAGTTAACGTATAAGCAGTGGCGTGTCACGCACCCCTGCAGCGCCCTCAAGGGGGAGGGGGATTTTCATAATGATAAACCATGATGCGGTTGTGTTCTATTTGTTCCTTCCCCGGGGATAAAACTCAACTCGCTCTCGCAGTCTCATGTCAGAATTAGAATTAGTAAAAAAATCAAAATAAATGGCGAAGTTGTTGCAAATGTCAAATTTCAAAGTGTTTAAGGTTAAGTGTAGGCATTAAGGCCCTTAACCTTTAAGGTTAAGGGTCAAGGTTTGGGATAGGCTTAAAACATCAATCTCAAAAACAACTTTCTATCACTGGATTCAAACTTGCAACCTTTGGAATCCGAGGCAGATGCTTACGCACTTTCACCATCCCTGTCCACAACACCTGAGCAAAACAGAAACCTCTGGTTCCCCGTCATGGTGTGTTCCATACTTGAATGGAGGAGACGAGTGATATTGTTATAATGTAGGGCAGATGTAACCACAGAGTGCGTGTGCGTGCATGCATGCTTTGGGTCCTCCTCCCTAAGCTCTGATATAGTGTTGTCGCACGATACCAACATTTTACAAAAGATATGATACCAGGCCAAGTGTCGCGACACGATACCGAGTTGTATCGCAATACAACGGTGGAAAGAAATCAGTGGCCTAGCATCCTGTTCGGCCCATCCCCCAGATGCTTGTTCACATTTTCTAAACATTCGCCGAAAAACCTGTCACAGAAATTCACACTTCTACTCATTACAACACATTTAATTTAACTTCACACTGTTCAGTGTATAAAAGAATACTGCAAAGAATGGCTGATTTGCTCATATTTGCAAAGGCCTACCTGTGATTTGGCTGGAGGAATAGGAGGAAGAAATGTACATGCAAAATGATCTGCATGTCATTGTGTCAGTAATGGGAAAACACTGCATGAAACCTTCAGTTAATAGACATACACTCTCCTTCCCTTTCTCACAAAATCTCTGTCTCCTTCACTCTCATAAACACACACACCGACCCACCCACCCAACACTCTCGATCTCCTACAAACATGTCAAATGTGTATGTAAAATATATGTATATGTAGCAGAAAAGCTGTAACAAAACAAAGATATTTGTTGGGGGGGTTAATATATATTTTTTATTTTCATAAAAATAAAAAGACACACACAGCTCCCAACTTTAGGCACCAAACAGAATGTAAGGGGCACACATATTCTCCTTCCCTTTCTCACAAACTCTCTTGGTCTCCTTCACTTTCATAAATACACACCACTCTCTATCTCCCACAAACACACACACTGTTCCCAAATTTAAAAATGTTTAGCACCAAACAAAGTATAAGGAGCACCAGAAAGAGATAGATTATTGATATAGTTAGGCCTATATAAATCCTATCGTTGAAGCACATTTCATGAGTAGCAGAACCTTTTCCTTTCTTCCTGTGCGAATCAAATTTGCCTACTGTCAAGTTGCCAGGTTGTTAGCTAGGTAAATCAAATGTATTGGTTACATACACGGGTGTAGCTAAATGCTTGTGCTTCTAGTTCCGACAGTGCAGAAAGTAATATCTAACAATTTCACAAGATATACCAAATACACACAAATCTAAGTAAGCAATGGAATTAAGAATAAATATATGGACGAGCAATGTCAGAGAGGCATAGACTAAGATAGTGTCACACCCTGATCTGTTTCACCTGTCTTTGTGCTTGTCTCCACCCCACCCCCCCCTCCAGGTGTCGCCCATCTTCCCCATTATCCCCAGTATACTTACACCTGTGTTCTCTGTTTGTCTGTCCGTTTGCTTCGTCAAGCCTATCAGCGTTTTTACCCGTGCTCCTGGCTGTCTTGAGTTCCTGTTTTCTAGCTTGCCTGGATTATTGACCTCTGCCTGCCCTGACCCTGAGCCTGCCAGCTGTTCTGTACCTTCGTACTCTGCTCTGGACTACTGACCTCTGCCTGCCCTTGACCTGTCGTTTGCCTGCCTCCGTTTTTGAATAACCTTTTGTTACTTCGAAACTGTCTGCATCTGGGTCTTCCCCTGAGCTTTGACATACAGTAGAGTAGTATAGAATACAGTACATACAGTTGAAGTTGGAAGTTTACATAAACTTAGGTTGGAGTCATTAAAACTCGTTTTACAACCACTCCACACATTTCTTGTTAAGTCGGTTAGGACATCTACTTTGTGCATGACACAAGTAATTTTTCCAACAGTTGTTTACAGACAGATTATTTATGTGCCTTTAAACAGCTTGGAAAATGACATAACATGATGTCATGGATTTAGAAGCTTTTGATGGGCTAATTTACATAATTTGAGTCAATTGGAGGTGTACCTGTGGGTGTATTTCAAGGCCTACCTTCAAACTCAGTGCCTCTTTGCTAGACATTATGGGAAAATCAAAAGAAATCAGCCAGTCTGGTTCATCCTTGGGAGCAATTTCCAAACGCCTGGAGGTACTACGCGCATCTGTACAAACAATTATACGCAAGTATAAACACCATGGGACGCAGCCGTCCTACCGCTCAGGAAGGAGACGCCTTCTGTCTCCTAGAGATGAACATACTTTGGTGCGAAAAGTGCAAATCAATCCCAGAACAACAGCAAAGGACCTTGTGAATATGCTGGAGGAAACAGGTACAAAAGTATCTGTATCCACAGTAAAACGAGTCCAACATCGACATAACCTGAAAGGCCGCTCAGCAAGGAAGAAAACACTGCTCCAAAACCGCCAAAAAAAGCCACACTGCAACTGCACATGGGGACAAAGATCGTACTTTTTGGAGAAATGTTCTCTGGTCTGATGAAACAAAAATAGAACTGTTTGGCCATAATGACCATTGTTATGTTTGGAGGAAAAAGGGGGAGGCTTGCAAGCCGAAGAACACCATCCACAACCGTGAAGCATGGGGGTGGAAGCATCATGTTGTGGGGGTGGCAGCATCATGTTGTGGGGGTGCTTTGCTGCAGGAGGGACTGGTGCACTTCACAAAATAGATGGCATCATGAGGCTGGAAAGCAACATCTCAAGACATCAGTCAGGAAGTTAAAGCTTGGTCGCAAATGGGTCTTCCAAATGGACAATGACCCCAAGCATACTTCCAAAGTTGAGGCAAAATGAATTAAGGACAACAAAGTCAAGGTAATGGAGTGGCCATCACAAAGCTATGACCTCAATCCTATAGAACATGTTTGGACAGAACTGAAAAAATGTGTGCGAGCAAGGAGGCCTACAAACCTGACTCAGTTACACCAGCTCTGTCAGGAGGAATGGGCCAAAATTCTCCCAATTTATTGTGGGAAGCTTGTGGAAGGCTACCCAAAACGTTTGACCCAAGTTAAACAATTTAAAGGCAATGCTACCAAATACTAATTGAGTGTATGTAAACTTCTGACCCACTGGGAATGTGATGAAAGAAATAAAAACTGAAATAAATCATTCTCTCTAGCATTATTCTGACATTTCACATTCTTAAAATAAAGTGGAGATCCTAACTGACCTAAAACAGTGAATCTTTACTGGGATTAAATGTCAGGAATTGTGAAAAACTGAGTTTAAATGTATTTGGCTAAGGTGTACGTAAACTTCCGACTTCAACTGTACATATGAGACGAGTAATGCAAGATAAGTAAATATTATTAAAGTGACATTATTAAAGTGACTAGTGTTCCATTTATTAAAGTGGCCAATGATTTCAAGTCTGTGTAAATAGGCAGCAGCCTCTCTGTGCTAGTGATGGCTATAACAGTCTGATGGCCCTGAGATTGAAGATAACAAACAATGTTGTTCAGTCATGTTATCAAACCAATAACGGCCTGCGACATGGTTTGTGAAATTATATGAAAAGCGCACGAATCTCGACAGAAAGTACAAAAAGCATCTCTGGTAATTTGGGTCATATTTGTTTTTAACAGTTTAGGCTAGAGACCAGACGTTTTCTTTGGTGTAAAGCTGCAAGCAAGCCATTTTCCCTCTGACACTCAGAGTGCACTTGCAAAGTCTACTCTGACCGGTCTGTGCTCTTGGTTATAACAGGCGATGAAATTATACAATGCATCAACATGGCTCACTTTGCGCGCTGCTCGAATGTAACAACTGTACAAATCTAAATCTACATCCCCACTCGCCATCACTGCTAAATTAGATATGTTTTAAACTGACCGGAGGAATAGCTGCCCGTGAAGAGCGGACGGAGAGGAGCAGGCGAGTGAAAGGCATTGCATGGTCAATCCCACCTCTGCATTGGCCGTGCAGGATTTACAGTGAGTGATATGGCCTCTGCAGAAGTTGGGCATTCATACTTATTGCGCTTCGCGGAGCAGCTCAGAGCTGTTGAGTAGAGCTGTTGTGAAGGAAGTTGTCAACCTATCTTGTCAATGGGGAGCTATACGGAGCACTCTGAATTTTTACAACATTTGGGAGGCGCACAGCAATGAGGAACAGAGCTCAATTTGGCATGCCACCAGAAGCTCCGCAATTGCGTCACACCCTCTCGAGTTTGGACTCCCGAGTGGCGCAGCGGTCTAAGGCACTGCATCTCAGTGCAAGAGGAGTCACTACAATCCCTGGTTTGAATCCAGGCTGTATCACATCCATCCGTGATTGGGAGTCCCATAGGGCGATTGGCCCAGCGTCGTCCGGGTTTGGTCGTGGTAAGCCGTCATTGTAACTAAGATTCATTTCTTAACTGACTTGTTAAAGAAATCAAATAGAAAATACGGAGCATTACAACCAGATTTTCGGATCACGCATAAATTAGCTTTGAGGGCTGGTAGGGATGCAGCTGGCTGATTACAGCTGTGGATATTATTGGACCTACCCGAACAAGACACTAGTGGCTGTTGCTGAAATTCAACTGAATTTATAAACAAAACGGACTTAATTAAAACAATTTAACAGGTCGCAAGCAGGTTCATTAGATCAGCTGAAAAGGTTGGTAGTATCATTTGAAACGGTACTACGGTACTCTAAAATGTTGGTATCATAAGTATCATGACATTTTGGCACCTTGATATTACCGTGGTACAGGTCTACAGTGCAACACTACTCAGGCCAGTCGGTAAATCCAACTAGCAGTCAGACGAGAGATGTCGATCGTGAGTGATGGACTGAGAAGCTTTCTCCTCACCCAACAGTATGGCACTTCAGAATGACAGTGCATTTTATGGCCAGATAACCATTTCCAATGAGCTGACAACACATAGAGGTGACACAAATTGGAAGTGAGGTTTTCCTGGAAGCAGGAAGACACAGGCTGAGTCTGAACTGACCCCCTATTCCCTATGTCGTGCACTACATTTGACCAGAACCCTATGGCTATATACAGTCCAGTGTAGGGAATATGGGTGCCATTTTGGATACAGACATAATGTGGATGGAGACAGTTCCAGATGGCATCCACACAGAACTTTCACACAATCACAGGATTTGACAATAACAGACAGGGTCTATCTATGGAGCATAGCCTTAGGAACTAGAAATAATCTATCGGTGAGCACTATGTTTGCTTTGAGTGTGTGTGTGTGTGTGTTTCCTGCTCATTAAACACAGAAAGGTTTAGTCTTCCCCCTGACTCTTCCTGTGTTAGAGATGGATACGTGCGTGCACACACACACACACTTCACTGTGTTGGATATGGATACACTCACAGCAGCATAAAGGATGTAAAGTATGAGCAACAGCAACATAACCCATAGCCCCTCCATTACAAGACAAAGTGATCAACGTCTGCTTGATTATATTATTATGAAAATGTTAATGGCTCTATAATTTAAAAAAATACTGATGATAATCACAGCAAGCATCAAACCCTTATTTAAAGCAACCCGATTGTCACGGTATAACCTTTCAGTGCCACGTGAGTGTGTCTATGAATATTGCCTATGCCAGTGCTCCAGTATTACTGGGATAAGATCAAGGCTGTGAATCTGTGATGCCTGGGAGTGAGTCATACAGAAGGCTGGAGCTTGGAGGTGTTCTACTAATCAGAAGCGAAGCAGAGACACAGGTGGACAGGCTGTTGGGATAGGACTTTGGGGGGGGAGTAGTGTGTATATATATATATATATATATATATATATATAAATATATATATACAGTGGGGAGAACAAGTATTTGATACACTGCCGATTTTGCAGGTTATCCTACTTACAAAGCATGTAGAAGTCTGTAATTTTTATCACAGGTACACTTCAACTGTGAGAGACGGAATCTAAAACAAAAATCCAAAAATCACATTGTATGATTTTTAAGTAATTAATTTGCATTTTATTGCATGACATAAGTATTTGATACATCAGAAAAGCAGAACTTAATATTTGGTACAGAAACCTTTGCAATTACAGAGATCATACGTTTCCTGTAGTTCTTGACCAGGTTTGCACACACTGCAGCAGGGATTTTGGCCCACTCCGCCATACTGACCTTCTCCAGATCCTTCAGGTTTCGGGGCTGTCGCTGGGCAATACGGACTTTCAGCTCCCTCCAAAGATTTTCAATTGGGTTCAGGTCTGGAGACTGGCAACTCCAGGACCTTGAGATGCTTCTTACGGAGCCACTCCTTAGTTGCCCTGGCTGTGTGTTTCGGGTCATTGTCATGCAGGAAGACCCAGCCACAACCCATCTTCAATGCTCTTACTGAGGGAAGGAGATTGTTGGACAAGATCTCACGATACATGGCCCAAAGAAGGATGTTTCCACCTCCATGCTTCATGGTTGGGATGGTGTTCTTGGGGTTGTACTCATCCTTCTTCTTCCTCCAAACACAGCGAGTGGAGTTTAGACCAAAAGGCTCTATTTCTGTCTCATCAGACCACATGACCTCCTCCCATTCCTCCTCTGGATCATCCAGATGGTCATTGGCAAACTTCAGACAGGCCTGAACATGCGCTGGCTTGAGCAGGGGGACCTTGCGTGCGCTGCAGGATTTTAATCCATGACGGCGTAGTGTGTTACTAATGGTTTTCTTTGAGACTGTGGTCCCAGCTCTCTTCAGGTCATTGACCAGGTCATTCCGTGTCGTTCTGGGCTGATCCCTCACCTTCCTCATGATCATTGATGCCCCACGGGGTGAGATCTTGCATGGAGCCCCAGACCGAGGGTGATTGACCGTCATCTTGACCTTCTTCCATTTTCTAATAATTGCGCCAACAGTTGTTGCCTTCTCACTAAGCTGCTTGCCTATTGTCCTGTAGCCCATCCCAGCCTTGTGCATGTCCACAATTTTATCCCTGATGTCCTTACACAGCTGTGTGGACAGGTGTATTTTATACAGGTAACAAGTTCAAACAGGTGCAGTTAATACAGGTAATGAGTGGAGAACAGGAGGGCTTCTTAAAGAAAAACTAACAGGTCTGTGAGAGCCGGAATTCTTACTGGTTGGTAGGTGATCAAATACTTATGTCATGCAATAAAATACAAATTAATTACTTAAAAACCATACAATGTGATTTTCTGGATTTTTGTTTTAGATTTCGTCTCTCACAGTTGAAGTGTACCTATGATAAAAATTACAGACCTCCACATGCTTTGTAAGTAGGAAAACCTGCAAAATCGGCAGTGTATCAAATACTTGTTCTCCCCACTGTATACACACACACACACACACACACACACACACACACACACACACACACACACACACACACACACACACACACACACACACACACACACACACACACACACACACACACACACACACACACACACACACACACACACACAGTTGCTGAGAGCTCAGCTGTGTGACAGTCCATCCATCACAGTTACACAGCACATCACCGTCCTCCCCTGATGTGTACTGGATCTGTCTGCATGATGGAGCAGCCTCGACTGCACCAACAAACAGGACAGGAGAAACAGGGACAAAAAGTCAATAAAACTTCATTTGGTCCTATTAATAACTCGTAACAGATGGAATTCTAGCCGATACCCTTCACGAGCAACTTTGGTGAGAAGTTATGACAAACAAGCACTGTGATGTTGGCTTTTCTGATGTGCAGGTTGTGTTGTGGTGGTTTCTACTGGCGATACAGTATGTGACTGTCAATCGTGAGAATGACTGACTCAAGTTGCTTTGTCAATAATTGACAACTGATTTTCAAATGGGTATCGTACTCATACTGTAGAAGAATATCAAATGTACATGGACATCTCCAAACTTCACATTCCATGGAGTCCTTGAGCTGCAGTGAACACTATAATTGGCCAATAAGATTCATTTCATGCCTGTCATGGTTAGTGTTCACAATTTTATCCGATAATTAAAAAATTTAAAATTAACAACAAGGCCTATTCTATCTGGTGTGCATTATAATGGCAACCACTGTAAATAATCGAGCCTAATGTATAGTCCAGGCCTTTCTATGACTGAAACGATATCATTGATATCACTATACCTAGTCAGTTGCACAACTGAATGCATTCAACCAAAATGTGTCTTCCGCATTTAACCCAACCCCTCCGTCATCGGCGCCCGAGGAGCAGTGGTTGTTGGAGTTTAACTGCCTTGCTCATGGGCATAACAGTAGATTTTTTTCACCTTGCATGCTCAGGGATTCGAACGAGAGACTTTTTGGTTGCTGGCCCAATGCTCTTAACCGCTAGGCTACCTGCCGCCCCATTCCACAGATGAGTTCTTAGGGTAAGCCTCCTCTGTTTACACTGACTGAATCTGATTGTGTTTTAACATGGCACCACATATCCTGTTGGGCATTTTCTGTTCTAATCCTGTTTGTTTGGGTCCAGAGAATACAGATTTGTACCGGGTCTTAGACTAGCTCTCAACTGCAGCAGGGTAGAATGGAAAACTGGTAAAGTAGAAAATCACATTAAGTCCCTCTCCTCCCAAGAAATACTTACATTTACCTCACAGGCTTTTTCTGAAATTACAGTGGAAAAGACCTTGAAAGAAATATTAATTTCAACTCTTGCAGACTGAATGATGGGTGAAACATGACTCCTTGCTGGGAGATTGTGAAGCACTGAAATTGATAGGATGTAGAAAACAGTTCATATTCACAAGGTAACTATAGGGATATAAAGTAGCCTAGTTAACGTACCAGGCATGTACAGGAACTTGCAATTAAAATACCCATACCAAGCTCATAACAACTGGCATGCAATGCACTACTTTCAACATTGGATTAAAGCCAAAAGCAATATTATAATCTGGTTGGTTCGAGCCCTGAATTGTGATTGGCTGAAAGCCGTGGTACTGTATATCAGATCGTATACCATGGGTATGACAAAATATTTATTTCTACTGTACTAATTACGTTTGTAACCAGTTTATAATAGCAATAAGACCCAACAACTCCACATGTCATGTGCATAAGAACAGTCCTTAGCTGTGGTATATTGGCCATATACCACACCCCCTCGGGCCTTATTACTTAATTATGCCCTAATACCGACTGATCATCATATGCAATGCATTCGGAAAGTATTCAGGTGACACAACGATAAAATACACATTTACAATAGGCCTATATCTAAAAATACATACATCCAAATTATATACAGTGCATTCGGAAAGTATTCAGACCCCTTTACTTTTCCCTCATTTTGTTAATAAGTTACAGCCTTATTCTAAAACGTATTAAATATTGTATTTCCCCTCATCAATCTAAACACAATACCCCATAATGACAAAGCAAAAACAGGTTTTTAGAAATGTTTGCAAGTTTACAAAAAACAAAACTGGAAATATCACATTTACATAATAAGTATTCAGACCCTTTACTCAGTACTTTGTTGAAGCACCTTTGGCAGCGATTACTACAGCCTTAAGTCATCTTGGATATGACGCTACAAGCTTGGCACACCTGTATTTGTGGAGATTCTCCCATTCTTCTCTGCAAATCATCTAAAGCTCTGTCAGTCTGGATAGGGAGTGTCGCTGCACAGCTATTTTCAGAGATGTTCGATTGGGTTCAGGTCCAGGCTCTGACTGGGCCACTCAAGGACATTCAGAGACTTGTCCCTAAGCCCCCCCTCATTGTGTTGGCTGTGTGCTTAGGGTTGTTGTCCTGTTGGAAGGTAAACCTTCTCCCCAGTGTGAGGTCCTGAGTGCTCAGGTTTTCATCAAGGATCTCTCTGTACTTTGCTCCGTTCATCTATGCCTCGATCCTGACTAGTATCCCAGTCCCTGCCACTGAAAAACATCCCCACAGCATGATGCTGCCACCACCATGCTTCACCGTAGGGATGGTGCCAGGATTCCTCCAGATGTGACGCTTGGCATTCAGGCCCAAGAGTTCAATCTTGGTTTCATCAGAAAATCTTGCTTCTCATGCTCTGAGAGTCTTTAGGTGCCTTTTTGCAAACTCCAAGCATGCTGTCATGTGCATTTTACTGAGGAGTGGCTTCTGTCTGTCCACTCTACCATAAAGGCCTGATTGCTGGAGTGCTGCAGAGATGATTGTCCTTCTGGAAGGTTCTCCCATCTCCACAGAGGAACTCTGGAGGTTTATCAGAGTGACCACTGGGTTCTCGTTAATCTCCCTAACAAACGCCCTTCTCCCCCTATTGCTCAGTTTAGCCAGGTGTCCAGCTCTAGGAAGAGTCTTGGTATTTACAAACTTTTTCCATTTAAGAATGATGGAGGCCATAGTGGGGACCTTTTAGGTCTCTTGGGGACCTTTAATGCTACAGAAATTTTTTGGTACCCTTCCTCAGATCTGTGCCTCGAAACAATCCTGTCTCGGAGCTCTACGGACAATTCCTTTGTTCTCATGGCTTGATTTTTGCTCTGACATGCACTGTCAACTGTGGGACCTTATATAGACAGGTGTGTGCCTTTCCAAATCATTCCCAACCAATTGAATTTACCACAGGTGTACTCCAATCAAGTTTGATCTCAAGGATAATCAATGGAAACACGATGCACCTGAGATCAATTTCGAGTCTCATAGCAAAGGGTCTGAATACTTCTGTAAATAAGGTATTTCTGATTTTATTTTTAATACATTTGCACACAAAAAACAGTTTTTTCTTTGTCATTATAGGGTATTGTGTGTCGATTGATGAAGATTTTTTATTTTATTTCATACATTTTAGAATAAGACTGTAACGTAACAAAATGTGGAAAAAGTCAAGCGGTCTGAATACTTTCCGAATGCACTGTATAATAGCCTCCCATTCTGGCAATGCCTCTGTAAATTATAGCAACATATTGTTCCAAATATGCCGTAGTAAATGCTTTGGTGAGTCAGGTTCCAGTTATTTACAGTCCTTGGCCAAAAATAGTGTTGTGTTCTTTTCCAGGGAGAGAATTAACATAATCTAGGTGTTGTGTAGTGTCCATAAATTACATTAAAAAAGAGAGGCATAATACTTTTCTCAAAAACAAGATGAAGGCAGAGTTTATATTCATATTCCATTTCATGTTTCCTAAAATGTACTAACCGATACAAGATTTTTTCCCACTAGGACCAATACACTTTTCACCTCAATGAGGTGAATAAGGACCACATTTCTTTCCATTGAAGTTGAATATTAACAGGCACAATTAAGCTAGATATGATTGATGCAATGTGTCGGGACGAGACTGTGGAAGGCATCAGTGTGAGAGCAAGACGTATGTCTTCATCTTAACAGCAGACCTTGGTTCAAACACATCATGCTGTGCGCTTAGGAACACATGGTTCTCGTATGGAAAAATTGGTTGAATTAGGGGGTAAATGTGAAGTAATGACCTTATACGTGTAGCCTGTATAAGTACCACACATCACAGATAGAGCCTAGATCTTAGTATATGCTTTCACTGCCACCTACTGTTTTATGTTCTATCATTAAATGATGTTCAAAACCTTCTGTTGGCCAATATGCCACTCTACAGGCCACTAGGCCACACTGCATCATCAGATACTGTATGATCCGATTGCTACCCATGACCACAGGCTGAATGACAGAGCTGGTGACTTGACTCTTTCCAACCTACAGACGGACGCCCTCTCTGAGCAAATACAAACTGTTGTTACAACCGTTCAAGAGTGAACATTCATTCATGTAAGCCAGGCCTCTCCAACCCTGTTCCCGGAAAGCTCCTGTCCTGTAGGTTTTCCCTCCAACCCTAATCTAGCGCACCGCATTCTAATAATTAGCTAGTTGGGAAGATGAATCAGGTTATATCTAAGCTGTATCTCTATAAAACATCAACGTCAGAGATTGAATATAAATAATACCCCATGTTTCTAACGTTCACCAGGACAAAAACACAGAATAATCTTTTTTCAATAGTAAACTTCAACTAAAACTTGGATATGAACAAGAAGACCATGATACTACCTTCAGGAGGTTCTTCACGTAGATAAGGTGGAATTTCCTCGTTGTCGGAGTTGTCTACTGGTGTTGAACTGCTACTGCCTTCCTCCACCACCTCATTTTCATCGCTCGGGACCTACGGGACAAGACAAGACCATGTGAGAATTGCATCCACATAGGCATTACTGAATACAGAACATTATATCAGACTGTTATATATCATATAGTCGTATTTACCAGTTCAGATGAGTACATCATTCATACAACATAAACAATAGTATGCAGTATGTCTACGGTGATAGTACAGGGGATGAACTAAATAAATGTAGTATAAGAAAGTAATATATATATATATATATATATTTTTTTTTAAATGTAATATCAAGACTTTATGTTTGATATAAGAATATAAAACAATATAAAATAATAGAATAAAGAATGATGAGGTGGCTCTAGGCAACAAAATAATCATATTACACTGACACATATCATTGGCCAGACAATAGAGGCAGCTGGAATACTCTGACAGCATCATGTCAAAGTGGCTACTGTGTAATCGTGTTCCTGTAACCAACATGAACACAAAGTAACCAGCAACATGTTCTGCAGCAGTGGAGTCACTACACACGTAGCAAACGGGTTCTTGTTTTTCACTGAAAGAGCATCACTACTAAGCTACTGTAGTAGGCTATGCAGGGGGAGGGACTCGAGTGATGTCGTAGCTACACGATGTGCATTTTCTTCTGTGCAGGACGCCAACATTTGTACAATTATGTGATACGTCTGCAATACAATGGCAATAAAAACAATGTTTTATTGATCGTTAATGCGAACAGCACAGATTTCCACACAAAACAATTAACGTTAGCTTAGATTTCAACAAAAACAAAATCATCCCCTACTCACCTTCATCTTCCGCTAGCTAGAACCAGAATACTGATCTCTTTCCGAATATTGCCAATTCCACCACACAAGTAAAATGAGCTAATAAATGTGACGCAGAAAAACACAAAAGGTGTTCAAATAAAAAATACCCATATAATGAGGACCAGAGATTAGTATTGCAAAATGTTGCAGTGTTTTGCTGTCAAAATAATAACCGGAAGTGACGTTTGGGATGTTTACGGAATTCTTCTTCTTTAACTTGTAATGATGATTTTCATTCGCAAGGGGGTAGCATCGAGTCAAATAATTCAACGAGCAGCATAATGGTCCATTATTTATTCAAATCAAAGTTTACTTGTCGCGTACACAGTTTAGCAAATGTTATCACGGCGAAATGCTTATCTTACTACCTTCTAACAGTGCAGTAAAATGTCAAGCAAGTGCACAAATAATCCACAACTACAAACACGGAGTCAAGAAATGTTAGAACGAATCCAATTAACAATCCCAAGTAACTGTGTATCAGTAATACAAATACAGTATATGCATACATACACTGAAAATATATACTAAGAATTATATATAAAGTAGTATATATATATTAGAATGATCTATGTCAAGAATCCAGTATATAAATACACAGTTTGTATAAACACTGTATCAAACATGCAATGTACAGTAGAAGATATATTAAAAAGTCCACGTCTTCGGATATAAACATACAGTGTGAAGAACAGTATAAAAGAAACAGGAAGTGTCCAGTGTGAATGTCTCTATATACATGGGACAGCAGCATTGGCTGTGTGTGTGGGTGTGAGTGTGTGTCTGCATATGCTGCGAGTATGGGCATATATGTGTGTGTCAGTGTACAGAAGCAGTCAAAAGTTTGAAAACACCTACTCAAGGTTTTCTTTATTTGGACTATTTTCTACATTGTAGAATAATAGTGAAGACATTTTAACCTTGAAATAACACATGAAATCATGCAGTAACCAAAAAGGTGTTAAACAAATCAAAATATATTTTGTATTTGAGATTCTTCAAAGTAGCCATCCTTCGCCTTGATGACAGCTTTGCACACTCTTGGTATTCTCTCAACCAGCTTCCTGAGGTAGTCTCCTGGAATGCATTTCAGTTAACAGGTGTGCCTTGTTAAAAGTTCATTTGTGGAATTTCTTTCCTTCTTAATGCATTTGAGTCAATCAGGTGTGTGGTGACAAAGTAGGGGTGGTATACAGAAGATATCCCTATTTGGCACATGCCCATTCATCAGATGGACACACTTCCTCTTCCAGACCAACACATGCATGTGTGTTTGAGCACACACACACACCTCCTCCCCCTTCTTGGCTTCCATGGCAACCCCCAAAGGAACCTTTCCCCAATAGAATAGAATATAATATTTCCCCCACGGGAACCACACCTGTTGGCATTCTTACAAACAATCGCAACATTGTTTCAATAATATATATAACTTTTTTCACAGCTCTGGTATATAAACCTTTTTTGATGCCTTTCTCACAATTTATTCTGTGGCAGCACAATGACCAAACTATATACTGTACTGCATGTGAGGCTCTTGATCATATCTTTGATCGTGACACTGGTGAGGAGGAGAGAGGCCAAGAAACTGACAGTTAAGATGCATTAGACGAGGAAGTGTCAGAAGTTGAAGACAACACAGAATATGATCCAGACCAATAGACAACCGATGTGGAACGATCCAGTGATGAGGAAGAGGGCCCTGCTGGGGTTGTTGTTACATTCCAGTCAAACAATGGGAATTTGTCCTGGCCTTCATCCTTCATCTTTGCTGAAGAAAGTCACCAGGGACGGGTGGCTCACGTCAAATTCGTCATTGGAACCCCTCGATATGATTGGTCATATAAAAACCTTGGGACCCAAATGCATAATGAGTACTCTAAATCCCCCTTGTGGTGGTCTGTGTCAATGAAGCAGTGACGCTTCATTAAATGTTGTGTTAGCTCACAACATTTAAAGGAGGAACCACTGTATATCATTTAGGTGACTAGAAAAGGGAAAGGAATAGAATGAGGGGCCCGGCAGACTGTTTAGTTGATCAGGTGCAAAATAGGTGGTATTTATTTACAGTGCAGGTGATATAGAAGACTGGATCCAGACAAGTGGTGAGGAAGGCCAAATCCATCATGTCTGACTGTGCCGACTCCCTACCAGGGCACTCCAAACCTGTTCCTGGTGAATATAGTGAAGATGAGGAAGTTGGCTAATCTGTCCTAATGACCAGGGGATGATCATGATGATGTTGATGATGATGGTGATGGTGACATGACATGACATGTTTTTATGATGATGGTGATGATGACATTACATGTTTTTTTTTGGTCAGCATATTCTTGATGACAATGTTGATGGGATGATTTTAGAATGTGCAAAGAGCACGTACTTTGTAGGCCTACTATTGTTTTTTTGTGCTGCTTTAAATGCTAATGTTGATTATTCGTATTGTTTACATCTATATTGATGGCTGTCAGCCCATGACTGATGAACTGGGCGATTTGTATTCAGTATCATTGTGTTGTTGTCATTGTCTATCATTGTGATTCATATGGATTTGATATGTTTTCATGTCTCACCTGCTGCAAAACCAATTGCCTTCTGGGACAAAAAAAGTTGAAAGTTGAAATGTAAATACTGTGTGTATATATATATATATATGCTATGCTGCGTTTAAAACAACTGGAAACTCGGAACTGGGAAAACTCAGACTTCAGTTAATTGAAGACAACTGGGAATTCTGAAAAAAAACTGGGAAAATACATTTTGAATGGTCATCCATCTCAGAATTCCAAGTCGGGAACTGAGGCATCTTTCTAGAGCTCCTACCTAAAGACCACTGACATCATGACTCAAACTTGTTTTTTTCAGAGTTCCCAGTTTTCTTGAAAGCCTATCATGCCTCACCCTAATAATTTGGTCCCTTTCCCCCTCAAAACTTACCCTAATGTTCTGACTTGGTGCTGCACACCTATAGCCTGTTTTAGAGAAATGTAATCATTGAATATTGTAAGAGCTTTCATTGTCTGCTTATATGCCCCCTTTATTTATCCAATGGTTCTGACTTGGTGTACTGGGAGAGTACTGTAAGAACGGCCCATGTTCTGAATTCTGTCACTGTACATTTCAAAAGTCAAATGGTTATATTGACTACGTCCATGTTAGTGCGCTCATTAATGCCTTCATCAAAATTACGGATTGCCTCTTAACTGCTCGTCATTCACTTATGCCATACATCTCAATTGTAAGTAGAAAACACATTTGTTTAAGTAAATCATCCATATCAGCTATGTTTTTTAAAAGGCAGTAAATGAGGCTGAATTAACTGCTTCACTGCCAGACAAGGTTCCGCTGATAGCCAGGTGTAGCGGTGGTAATGATTCACTCCATGGTGCTGAAAAGAAAGCTCTGCTGTTTGTACAGCTTTATGTAGGCCCTAACAGTTTGAGCGCACCGTTTGTCACCGTTACAGTGCAATTAATGTATTGATTACTGTTGTGTTACATGTTCCATTCATATTTTTGTAAAGTGTACATTTCTGTTTACATCATCAAGCATTTATGTACGTGTTATGAATGACCAAAGGTGTCTGACTTTATAGTAAGTACAGCATCATGTGATATAAGTCTTTCATGTATATGTTATAAATGACCATAGGGGTCTGGCTTTAAATTAAGTACAGCGTCATGCTATCTAGAGACTTTATGGATGTGTTATGAATGACCAAAGGTGTCTCATTTCAAACTAAGCATTACAGGACACCACATAAAGTGTCAATAAATAGGTCTTTAATGTTCTGCTTATTTATGAAGTTTCTTTCATGATTCACAGACTACTGTAGGGTGTGAGAGGTATTTAAGTGGTTTAATGGACCTGCAAAGCTTGTGTTTGTGTGTGTGTCAGAGCCAAGAGGATTTAGAGTAGTCCAACCTGAGACTACTGCACCAGGTATTCCTCTTCTGTTTCTATGCTGGAGACCAGGGCTCGATTACAACCGGTTACAATGGTGCCAACATTTTGTGGCTGATCTTTCAGCGAGGGAGTTGGTGAATGTGTCAAAGACCTGACTGGGCCCAGCACCGCATGAATAGTTTGTTTTTGTTGTGTGCGTGTTTGTGTACTGAGGAACATGTAACTTGGTTCCAGAAGACAGACACTTTGAATTTCTTTAGTGTGGGGGCTTCCATCAAGGTACGTCTTTCTTGGTGTAACGTTGTCCCAAGGATTTTGCATACAGAGCACATATAAGCCTGAGATATCAACCATTCAAAGTTGGCCTTAGTGGGAGTGAACATTGTGGTGGTTAATTTCTTTACTTTCAAATGAGGAGAGACAAACTTATCACATAAGTCAGAGTTATACTAAAACTAAATCTTTAACACAGTCAAAAAGTCATAATTATTGCTAAGCCCTGCCCATTCCCACAATTTATCTTCTTAAAATGTGATTTTAAACCTAATCCAAACTAATGAAGGACCAGTTGACGCATTGGTTGGTCCACCAGACCTTCCGCACATTTAGTTGGAATTGTCTGCAAACAAGATTAGGTGTAATGTGACTAACATGACATCCCTTTAGAGAATATGCCATCCTTCAGCACATCACCCTTTATAAAGCACATGTTTATATCTTACTCGACATCGTGGGTTATGTCACATTTGAAATGGGTGATTATGTCACAAAGTTATGCCACATTTTATTAACCATTTATAAAGCATGACATACGGTTATACTGTATAAGCTTGGTAACACATTTATGTAGTGCTTATGAAGGCTTTATGAAGACTTTTTAAGTTGAACATAATTTAAAGATGGACCCAAATGGGTCATTACCTTGTTTGAAATTGAATAGGTCAAGGTTGACCTCACCTGACTTTCCTACTGTACTAACCTAAGAAGTAAACCTCATGGCATGTATGTATGTGAAGGGATGATACGAGACTGACAAACCACTTTGTAATGTGAAAACAACTCAAACTTATCCAAGTGTTTAATGTGACGTAAGGGTATGCGTGTGTTTAATTAGTAGTAGGCAAGCTCACTCATTAGAGAGTTCTTTATCCATGCCACATTCTCATGATTTCTGTGGATTCAATTTGACATACCTGGCTTCTAAAAGCAGCCCCATTTGCATGCAAATTATGTTGACTGACTTATTACGAATTCAAACTTCTGCATCATTAATTCCAGCAGTGTGCCCGTGGGCCCTGGATTTCAAATTAAGTTAGTTTATTCCGACAGTCATTTCATCTTAACCATGGACTGTTTTCAGATTTTTATGCTAGTTCATCATACTTCCATTTTCGTAATGCATGTTGCATTGATGATGAGTGCATGAGGGGACATTCAAAAGTTGGGTAATGGAATCTCCCCCATGGTTCTGTGAAGTTTACCTATCATTTTATAAGCTCCCAGAGAGACCTGAGTACCTATACTCTGATTACCTATTCTATTACCGATACCTATTCGTAGCCTCCCCCAAGCTGAAGAGAAGCTCCCCCCCCCCCCCCCCCACACACACACACACACAATAAGTAAGACCGACTAATAATGATCGGCTGGTAACCCCTCTATCACACAACACTAATTGATAGCTTTAGGCAGGGAGAGGAAGGCCATCATTTCCACCCCTAAATGAATAATAATTCTCAGGATTCCTACTGTAGATATTATATGATTTATGGACATGATATTCCTTCGGCAATGTTGTGAATGAGCGTTAGGTCCCTTTGATCTAATTTAGCTTAATGAGCTTGCAGTGAGTTAACGGCTCTCATGATAATCCTCTTATTGGATTACTGGACCTGCCTGGTCTTTACTGTAACATCGGTGTCTCTGAGTGGTGGCCCTGGGACCCATGGCATACTCATGTTTTTCCAGTATGCTCACTAGGAGGTAAAGACATATACAGTACAATGTGGAAATACGTAAAGTATAACAGATTAAGACATGTATTTGAGAATGGTCATGTGCACCCTTGCACCTTTTGGATGTTACACAGCATGCTAATGCAATGTTGCATTGCATGGAATCCCCTCAAAGTATCCTACAATATACAGCTTCGCAGAAATGTCAACACAGACGATCCCATGTATGGAAGGGCCCACTCACTCACCAAAGAATCCATACACAATCAATTCGGTCTTCTTATCTTTGTAAGGTCACCAGTCTAAAGGTGAAAGTTCAGCCAATAAGATGTAACCTATAGGTTTGTCACGCCCTGACCGTAGAGAGCCTTTTAATGTCTCTATTTGTTTTGGTCAGGGTGTGATTTGGGGTGGGCATTCTAGGTTTCGTTTTCTATGATTTTGTGGTTCTATGTTTTGGCCGGGTATGGTTCTCAATCAGGGACACCTGTCTATCATTGTCTCTGATTGGGAACCATACTTAGGTAGCCTTTTTCACTCCTTTCTGTGTGGGAAGTTGACTTTGTTTATGGCATATAGCTGTTAGTGTCATGGTTTGTTTGGTAGTGTTTATTGTTTTGTTCGGCGTCTTTTCTAATAAAAATAATATGTATGCTCACCACGCTCCACCTTCATTCAACGGCCGTGACAAGGTTTCTCTCACTGTCTCCCATAAAGTTATGTAATGGAGGTTATATTTAAACAACAAGAGGTATGTCAGTGTGCACTGCATGTTGACCAATGATGAATTTGTATGTCTGGTCTTGACTGGTTTTAAACCACGCTGTATTGTGAGTCTCTCTGGTTGTCTTTACACTAAATCATAATTTCAGAGTAATTGATTGAAGTTTTCTGTGGCATTGTGTCCATATGTTTGGTCCATACCACTATGTATCAGATCCAAAAGCCCATCCCAATTCCAAACACCATTGCAGTCTATCTGGTCTGATGCCAGAAGAAAAAAAACTCCAAACATTTTCCAAGGGAAACCATTCACCATTGTGCTTTGACCAAGTACAGGTAACTTCCAAAATAAAGGAAACACGTGAGAACTTTGGATACAAAGTATATTAGAAGCAGGTGTAGTTGCTGAGTTAATTATGCAATTAATATCCCATCATGCTTAGGGTCATGTATAAAAATGCCCAGTTGCCCATTATTTTGGCTACCATGGCTAGAAGAAGAGATCTCAGTGACTTTGAAAGAGGTGTTTAAAGGGTGTGTGTGTCTCAGTCACAAGATCTCAACCCAATTGAACACTTATGGGAGATTCTGCAGCGGCGCCTGAGACAGCATTTTCCACCACCATCAACAAAACACCAAATGAGGAAGATTCTCATGGAACAATGGTATGCATCCCTCCAATAGAGTTCCAGAAACTTGTAGGATCTATGCCAAAGAGCATTGAAGCTGTTCTAGTGGCTCGTGGTGGCCCAAGGCCCTATTAAGACACTATGTTGGTGTTTCCTTTATTTTGGAAGTTACCTGTAGATTTTAATTCATTTTCAAATTCCAATAACAAAGGCAGTCAACACAGGCTACTCTAATGCTCAGTGCTCATACTACTAAGCTGTTCCTATCCTAGGAAACCATTTGAGGAAATAATGGCAGTGCTATTTCTAGTGGGAGGGAATGCTGACTATGAGGGGCTGGTGGTGGCACAAGTTGGACTTTGGTCACATGATCTCATAGCAATAGGACTCTACAAGAGGAATCCTCATTAAACAATAGGCTACTGTGCGCGTTTGTGTGTATTTTGTCTACCAAAGAGACGCTAGTAGTTACTGTTTTAGAGAACCAGCTGAATGCTGTAGTAAAGATCCAGCAAAATGAAGGACCAGGTCCTGTGTTTAGGGAAAGGTCAGGGCCCAGATATAACTCCTACAGGAGGGGACAGGAGAGCAAAATGTGGCCAGGTGTCACCCTCTAATGTAAGAGGTCAAGGCTTTATGTACTTAAGTAGCAACGCGCATGCCCCGTCCACCTGAGGAGCTTTCTTTTTTTCCCAGCCATCTATTTCCTGTGTCTTGAGGGGTGCAAAATCCACTTGTCACTCAAATCTCGCTGGATTGATTGGTTTCATTTGACTCCTGCGACTCTTTCGTACTCTTGCTTTTTGTGCCTGTTGTTGTTTTTTCTTCTGATAGCGTTACGCCCGCGGAAATGTTTGTAATGGCCTGTCAAACACACCCCGGTAATGGCTGGAAAAATGTATCATTTGATACAGTTGCAATGTTTACAAATTAGACGCCTGAAATTTTAAAAGGAACTTCCAAAAATGAACACTCAGATTATAGCGGTCTTATATCGCAAACAATGTATAGATAGGTGTAATCTAGAGCCAAGCGTGTTGATTTTTAAACTGAGGGTACCCTGCTGTCGACTTATGCAACAGAACGTGACAACAGTAATTATTGAGGCAATCAAGACAGTGCAGGTCGTTTTTGTGGTTGCAGCCCTGTTCCACCCCTTTACGTTAATGTTTCCATATATGCAAATATTGTATTTTTGTGTATTTATGCAAATTAGGAACATATAGTTTTCTTTATTTTAACACGAAATATCAAATATCAAATTGGACCCCCACAGGGGGCAACCGTACAGGCAGGGAAAAGGCAGGGAAAAGGCTAGTAACGTCATCCGGGAGATCAGGCAAGAGGTTGATCCGAAATCCGCTAAAGTACAGGCAGAGAATAGGCAAAAGGCATCGTTAGTGAGGCAGGCCAAAACTATCATACACTGGAGGATTACATTACAGGAAACACAGCACTCCGAATATTTTTATTTATTTCACCTTTATTTAACCAGGAAAGCTAGTTGAGAACAAGTTCTCATTTACACCTGCGACCTGGCCAAGATAAAGCAAAGCAGTGCGACACAAACAACACCGAGTTACACATGGAATAAATAAGCGTACAGTCAATAACACAATAGAAAAAAAATCTATTTAAAGTGTGTGCAAATGGTGTGAGGAGGTAAGACAGTAAATAGGCCATTGTAGCGAAGTAATTACAATTTAGTAAATTAACACTGGAGTGCTAGATGAGCAGATGGTGATGTGCAAGGAGAAATACTGGTGTGCAAAAGAACATAAAAGTAAATAAAAACAAAATGGGGATGAGGTAGGTAGATTGGGTGGGCTATTTACAGATGGGCTGTGTACAGCTGCAGCGATCGGTTAGCTGCTCAGATAGCTGATGTTTAAAGTTAGTGCGGGAAATATAAGTCTCCAGAAGTGTCACAATACATCACAACGATGGGGTGCAAAGAACTGAACTAAATAGTGTGTGATAATGACATACAGGTGTGTGAACAGGTGATCATAATTCAGGTGATTGGGATCTGGAGAGTGAGCTGCGTTCAGGGAATCTATGTGTTTGAGATTGTGAGTTGGAAGCAGACGTTAGTTACAGTGCTATAATGAATTCAATACCTGATGGATTTTTTTTAAATCAAAAGGTTTGGAGTATCTTCCTCCATTGTCTAACTGTTACATTTATTAGAATTGTTTTTCAAACCTTTTAACAATGTTGATGACCATTGCTAGAGTAAGTAAGTCATGAAAGAGGTTCCACACCATGCCTGGTCAACCTGACTGAAGTAAAACAATGGTGATCGCAGCGGTCAGTCTGTTTTACGAGGCTAACAACCTCGGGGTCAAAATCGAATGGTCTAATCTAATGTTAGAACTTGGGCTGCTGGTGTCAGTGGTGTGTCCAGGGGGGTGACACCCCCTGAAATCTGATTGGCCACCCCTGTGGCCCCCACAGAAATTCTGAGATCTGATAGGTCGTCTCTGAATATATTGATAATTTTGACAACAAGACTCAATATTACCGGAGAAAGCATCCGAGCGAGGAAACGGCTCCCTTCTATCTTAGAATGTTTAGCCCATGTATCTGATGCTGTCTGGACAAAAAGAGTAGGACATGTCATATTCTTTTTGGCAAGACAGCATCAGATACATGGGCTATAGATACTTAGACACAGGAGAGATGTTTGCCTCGCTCGGATGCTTTCTCTGGTGAAATTGATTCAGCCGGTTGCAAATTGAAGTAACATTTATTATGAATAATTTTCTATATTTATTTTTTCACTGTTAGGCATCAATGAATAGACACCACTTTGTAGACTGAATGTCATTAAACTTGTGGTGTTTGTAGTAGATGTCCTTTTCCATTCAAATGGCATGTGCACAGTGCACCATTTGGATGCAGGACTTATTTTGGAGTAGACAAACTTTCTTTTTGAACTGAATTTGTTTGACAATCAGATGAAAACATAATGACCAGTGGTGTTCACCACACATTAAAAAGTAATACATTTTTACAATTAAATTCCATGACTTTAGGCGGTCCCGTAAATGTTGAGGGATAAGTTGTACTCTGGATGTCACTTTCAAGTGAATTTACTGCTGTATGCTAATACCCTTACATAAAATCCTGACCTTGAATGCAAACACTATCAAGACTTTTGGAATTGATTTATTTGAACAAGGAAATGTACCTCAGCTAAGCATGTAATGCGTTGAATCATCCAGTTAATTTGTGCCAGCTGTACAGTAAAAACAGGCCACTAATGTAAAGTAAACTACAGCAAGGAAGTATCTGAGGCTATAAGATAGCCAAGGACAGAGTTAGAAGAAGGGTATTAGCCCAATGCTCCATAAACTCACATAACCACCTCCTCTCTTCCGCCACATCTGGCTGCCCAAAACACTGATACAAGTAAACCTAATGTGTAACTACCTTGGCTGGATCACATTCTAAAATAACATGACCTTACTATCCTAACTGCAATCTAATTTTATGAACCTTCTATGCTAGCTAACAATCTTACCTTATGCCAACTGATTAGTGTATGTGTGTGGCTCAATGTGCTTGACTTATACTTATCCTTCAATACCCTTTTTCTACTTAAACGTGTTCCTTAAACTTCCTACTATTACTTCATCTGAATAGTATTTTCCCACGTTCTCCATGTCTCTGTGGGTGGACCACTGTGCCGTGTCTGGCAATAGAGAATCTAATCTGAATATTGTCTTCTCGTCAGTAATTGAATGGCCACTGGGGAGCACCTGGGGGGATGTTTCTATAAACCACTCCTTTTAATAGAAGTGTTGTGGACTCCCCTCCTATCCACACCATTCAAACAATCACTTGCTTTTTTGGTCGTCCCCTTCTGAACCACTTCCTCAGGTATGTGGTTATCAATGGGACTGGGAAACCAGGTTACACTGTGGTCAGTGAGGCCAGTCTGCTGTGTTCTACCACTGTGTAAAGACTTACTAAATTGACAGGCCACGAGGACAATCCTTTTACTGTATGAACATCAGGGTTGGGATCAATTCCATTTCAATTTAGTCAACTTTGGAAGTAAACTGAAATTCCCTCATCGACTTGACTGAATTGAAAAAAATTTATTGAAATGGAATTATCCCAACCCTGAGGGACATTCTCTGGTTATTGAACACTGACCAGACTAGAGATTGACTTTTTGGTTTGGTGAAGACTGTCCTAAATTTCTATTGGTGAAAACAGTCTTGTCTTTATATGACTATTGTCTACTCCCATTCAGGGTGAGGCTCTGAAACTTCCTTTGAAGGCCTGCTAGTGGTCCACAGAGGCTTTGGTTGTCATTTTTCATGGCATGCCCTGATTGGCTGGCTGTAACGCTGTGTCTGAACGTCAGTCAGATAGACAAGGGGCCATGTCTCCATTATGACTGATGCACCGGACTTTATTTATAGTGACCTCCAACATGCCTTTCTCTGCGAACGCATCATCAACCTGTCTTCCAGTCCTCCAACAATAGACCACGGTGCCACCTCCCAGCTATAAATTAGCCAAATGAGACTCTTGAGCGTGCGTGTGTGCGTGCATGTGTGTGACAACCGTAGTGGGACAGGGCAACTCTACCTTTCAGTTCCGCATTGGTTTGTAAGGGTGACATGTCTCCTAAAAAGGCCCGAGGTCTTGAAGGTATGTGATGGCGTGGGTCCTGTGTACTCCTATTTAAATTCAGAGAGCAGGTGAGCCAGGCGCACTCTCCTCTCTCTGTCTCAAGGGACTGTAACACACCGCCTCCTGTCCAGCTCTCCAGGGTAAGTCATTCTCCTGCACACATGCAATTCTCATGAACCTGTTTCGATGGGATTCTGTTATTATCATAATCATTTATCATTCAGTCATACATTCACATTTTAGTCATTTAGACGATGCTCTTCTTTTATCCAGAGCGACTTCCAATCTGTGCATTATCACTGCATTTCCTGTACATTACCATGTATATGTAAGATACAGTACATTCAACTGTAACATACAGTATGTAACAGACCCGAGTAGACAAGAGAAAAGATAAATGTTTCAAAAGAGCGATGACTGAAGCAACATTTCTCACCGATAAATGTGTAAAAAAAGAGCGATGTATGAATCCACATTTCTACCCGATAAACGTCTAAAACTAAATAGCAAATTCATTTTTATGTTGCTTTGAGTTCATGATTACACATAGTAAAAAGTTGATACAAAATGCAATACAGATCCCTGCTTTCAGATTCTTAGAACTGCTATTGTGTTTTAAAGTCTGGGATTAGAACCACTACAGGAATACGTTTAAGCACTTAGAGCAATCAAAATGTACCACTGTCCTCTGTTGTGTGCATTACAATTACAAACAGTAAGTCAGTCAATTAATTTGTTAGTCAAACAAAAAGTGAGTTATGGAGCTAGCATGGCATATATGAACAAACAACAAGAAGAGACTAGACAGACAGACAGTGCTACAGAATAAGCTCACAGTGTGAATGGCAGCAACTGTTAATGCAGTAACACTTCATTTTGCTATGGCCATATGCCATATGCTCTGACATACTTGACTTACTGGTGACAACTGGTGTATTGTGTGTGTGTGTGCGTGTGCGTGTAGGCCCACAGTAACCAGACTCAACCATGTGTGACGAGGAAGAGACAACAGCCTTGGTATGCGACAACGGCTCAGGACTGGTGAAGGCTGGCTTCGCCGGTGACGATGCCCCCAGGGCAGTTTTCCCCTCCATTGTGGGGCGCCCCCGTCATCAGGTGAGACACCATCTCACTCCCTCCCCCATTTTACCTCTTCATGTCATTCACAGGGTCATTCCTGAAGTTGAGCTGCAACACTATTGTTAGTTGGTCATTGCTCCTACAGCAGGGATCATCAACAACTAGACTCAGCCGCGGGCCGATTATTTCTGGAGAGTAGTCAGGGGGGCCGGAACATAATTACAAATTATTCGTAGTATGCAAGAAGCCCAAACAGATATAATGTTTGACTAAAACATAATCATTTCATTGCTTACGTTTGTATACGATCACGTTTCTCTCTATTATTGGTGGGAATACTTGGGAACAGATTTCTTAAATTATACTGAACAAAAATATAAACACAACATGCAACAAGTTCAATGATTTGAATGAGTTACAGTTCATATAAGGAAATCAGTCAAATTAAAATAAATTCATTAGGCCCCAATCTATGGATCTCCAAGGGCGGGCGCACCTGGGAGAGCATTGGCCCACCCATTCAGGAGCTAGTTCCACCCAATCATAATGACTTTTTCCCTACTAAAGGGCTTTATTAGAGACAGAACTACTCCTCAGTTTCATCTGCTGTCTGGGTGGCTGGTCAGCAGGTGAAGAAGCCAAATATGGAGGTCCTGGGCCAGCATGGTTACATGTTGTCTGCGGTTGTGAGGCCGGTTGGACATACTGTCAAATTCTCTAAATGACATTCCTGCAGTCAGCATGCCAATTGCACACTCTTCAAAACTTGAGACATCTGTGGCATTGTGTTGTGTGACAGAACTGCACATTTTAGAGTGGCCTTTTATTGACCCCAGCTCAAGGTGCACCTGTGTAATGATCATGCTGTTTAATCAGCTTCTTGATATGCCACACCTGTCAGGTGGATGGATTATCTTGGCAAAGGAGAAATGCTCGCTAACATGAACGTAAACCAATTTGTGCACAAAATTGGAAAGAAATAAGCTTTATGGACCTTTTATTTCAGCTCACGAAAAATACTTTATATGTTGCGTTTATTTTTGTTTGGTATAAAATCACTTGGAGCTGATTTCCTGGTGTTTTTACATTATCTTATGTCCAACAATAAAAATTCCACACGGGTTCAAGATCTGTTTATGCTCTTACCAACTACATTGCTATCAATGTCAAGCCAAACACGGCATGACAATGAGTGACAAGGAGTTTAAATGATAGCACAAACAGACTGGAAATCAGACTAGAGTTTGAGCCAGTCTCATGGAAAAAGATGAAGCCTAGTCCTGGAATAAAAGGCACTTTCAATGGAGAATCTCCATTGAGCATGTTTTTTTTTAGCCAAGTAGGCTTAATCTGGGTCCGGGAAAACGGACCCTAAATGTGTGTCATTTGTAGCTCTATTTCACAAATCAATACGGTATGTGGCTGTTGTTGTTCATGTCTGTACCTTCTGTTCATGTGAATAACACTGTCTGTCTCTTCCCCAGGGGGTGATGGTGGGTATGGGTCAGAAAGACTCCTATGTTGGAGACGAGGCCCAGAGCAAGAGAGGTATCCTGACCCTCAAGTACCCCATCGAGCACGGCATCATAACTAACTGGGACGACATGGAGAAGATCTGGCATCATACCTTCTACAATGAGCTTCGTGTGGCACCTGAGGAGCACCCTGTCCTGCTCACTGAGGCCCCACTCAACCCCAAGGCCAACAGAGAGAAGATGACCCAGGTGGGCCCTAATACCTTAAACCCAAACACTTGGCCATCAGTCTTATGATATAGTTTAATGAGAAATATCCCACTGGGCAAAAACTGGTTGAATCAACATTGTTTCCACGTCATTTCCACCAAAAAATATATAGGATAATGTTGAGTCAATGTGGAAAAAGGATTGGATTTGCAAAAGGTAATCAACGTAAGGGCATTTTGTCTTTTTCTTACCCAACTTTTATCCTAAATCCAATTACAAGGTAAAATGTTTTGTTTGAATTCACCTTAGTTGACAATTATACAACGGGTGGGTCTAATCCTGAATGCTGATGGATTAAAACCGGATTCCAGCCGGTGTCTAGTTGCCACCAGCTAAATCTATGATGTTAAAATGCCTATTTACTCTGTTCCATCTGACTGCGCAATCCACTGTCTCATCAGCCCAGCCAGGCAAATTATAAACTTCATCTCCATTATAAAAAGCATCTAGATTTTGTTTTCAACAGCGGAGATTTGTATAAACCTTGTTGTCTGTCTCTCCGACATTTGCAACATTTGTTTCAATATTCAAATTCGATCACCTGCTGTCCCATAGTAATGTAATAAGTCGGGACGAGACAGACAGGCAGGCAGCGTTTTTTCAGCCAGTCGAAATAACGAATCAGCTGCCATCATTTTTATGGATATATATATACAACGAAAAAAAGGTCAATTGAAAAAAGGTACAACGTAACGCAGTCTTTCCACACGGGTTCAAGATCTGTTTATGCTCTTACCAACTACATTGCTATCAATGTCAAGCCAAACACGGCATGACAATGAGTGACAAGGAGTTTAAATGATAGCACAAACAGAATGGAAATCAGACTAGAGTTTGAGTCTTTCCAGATTAAGTTTGAAGTGATTGTGTTACTGTAGCTGTGTTGTTGGCTAGGTTCTCTGAACAACAGTGTCCTGACGAGTGTGCACATGTGCTATGCCAGGAAAACTTGCACCTCATTAGCTCATTGTTATGGATGTTTTCAAATAAATGTCACTAGAAAACAGCTTAAACAAATGCAAATGCAGCTACTTTGCTGTTATTCTGGTTGCCCTTTTTGATGTGACTAAGTTAGCTGTTGTTGGCTAGCTAGCAAGCAAGGTATAAGAGCATTGCCAGGCAGTATAGCAATGAAACACTTAGAACAAACATCTGGCTCGTATTCATAGATACTGAAGAAAAAGACTGAACGCGTCTTTAGCAACACTAGACTTTGTGTCGGGACTACGTCTTGTGGAAGGATGAAATGCTATGAAGAAATTCCATTTATTGAAAATATGTCAATTACTATTTGAATACGTTGGTAACCCGTTGAATAAAAGTGATAATGCCCTCAAAGCCGGTGTTTGGCACGGTATATGTCCTCCAAACACCGGTTTCTCTGGCATTATCAATTAACTAGACAATGAACTGACTGATGTCTGTGCCTTGTGGGACATTTCTCAGTGACTCATGGTGACTCCTCCATTACTGCAGATCATGTTTGAGACGTTCAACGTGCCAGCTATGTATGTGGCCATCCAGGCTGTGCTGTCCCTGTATGCCTCTGGCCGTACCACAGGTGAGCATGCGCCTCCTAACACTGATCCACCCAAAAATGGATGACAGTAAAAAGTTACCTACAGTACAGCGAGTGCACCACACATTAGTATATGTAGCACCATTGGGAATCAAACCCACAACCCTGGCATTGACCACCGTGATGCTCGTTGGTGTGTCTGTACTAATATGTCTGTGTGACCTGTGCAGGTATTGTGCTGGACGCTGGCGATGGTGTGACCCACAACGTGCCCGTATATGAGGGTTATGCCTTGCCCCATGCCATCATGAGACTGGACTTGGCTGGCAGAGACCTGACTGACTACCTGATGAAGATCCTCACTGAGAGAGGCTACTCTTTCGTCACCACTGGTAATGATAGAATATCAATGTAGAACTATATACATTTGAATTTAAGTATTTGACTTATTTTTCACTACATTTGAATATTCATGTAGCCTTTCACCTAGTTAACATGTAGCGTTAATGACACCTGTTTAGTTCAACTGAACCTTGCCACTGTTGGTTGCTCATAAACTTACAGTGCCTTCTATTGGCAAAATAGAGTAACTGCAGCCATTTATTGTACTGTTAGCTGAGGAGTCTGTTCAAAGTTGCCAATATTGACACACACCGTAGGTTTGATTTCCCTAAATGTAACAGTTGTTACCTTGTTTGTCTATTGTGGTGGGTAACATACTATTTTATCCATCCCAACAGCTGAGAGAGAGATCGTGCGTGACATCAAGGAGAAGCTGTGCTACGTGGCTCTGGACTTTGAGAATGAGATGGCCACCGCTGCCTCCTCCTCCTCTCTGGAGAAGTCCTATGAGTTGCCCGACGGTCAGGTCATTACCATCGGTAACGAGAGGTTCCGTTGCCCAGAAACCCTCTTCCAGCCCTCCTTCATTGGTCAGTATCCAAATCCTTGCACCTACACAATGTTCTATAACCTGGACTTAGATCAGTTTTGTGTTGTCTCACCAACTCCTGCCATTGTAAAGACAACACAAACAGATCTGGGACCAGAATAGATCTACTGTGCTGTAGCACAAGTAATGTAGAAAAGATTATGCAGGATAGCAGGAAGAAAAGTAGTCCATATTATGTAACCAAATGTATTATTCATTAAGGATATACCCTATGTATCGTATTTTACATTATGCTTATGAACTAAGTATAAGCTTGGGGTTCTCCTCTCTTTTCCCATGGGGCCTCACTACACATGACAAGACTCAGAATCCCACGTTCCTATTTCTCTATTGTCTTGCATGGAGTTCAACAGAATGTGGGTGTAACGACTGTTATTTGTTATCCCCATAGGCATGGAGTCCGCTGGTATCCATGAGACCACATACAACGGCATCATGAAGTGCGACATTGACATCCGTAAGGACCTGTACGCCAACAATGTCTTGTCCGGCGGTACCACCATGTACCCAGGTATCGGTGACCGCATGCAGAAGGAAATCACAGCCCTGGCCCCCAGCACAATGAAGATCAAGGTATGGAGAATTCTCTATAATAATGGACAATCGACCTAACCACACCTCCATCACAATTACTGAGAGAAAGTATGCAAAAGTGAAGTACCTCAATGTACTTTGTGGTCTCAAAGTACCTTTGGTGCAGCAAGGCTGGTTAGGATAGACACGACTTTGTATAGACAACATTTGACTCTGCCCTAACCACTGACTGTCGCTCCCTGTAGATGATTGCCCCCCCTGAGCGTAAATACTCAGTCTGGATCGGCGGCTCCATCCTGGCCTCCCTGTCCACCTTCCAGGCCATGTGGATCAGCAAAGACGAGTATGAGGAGGCCGGACCATCAATCGTCCACAGGAAGTGCTTCTAAATTCTCTCTCCAACTGTCAACTGTCCCCAAATATTTGCTCTCTGTCTATTCTCATGTGCCTCTAATCCCTACAAATAACCCATTGTAATTGTTTACTATTTGTGCAACGTTCCCAAAGACGATCTGTATTATGAGCCATCAGACGATCAGGATATTGCTAAATAAATCAATTCTGACTTTTGACTTCCGTGTGCAGTTGCCTATTTTGCATTTAAAAAAATATTGTTTACATTTCCCACAATTACATGTGTGGTGACAAATTGTGACTAGATATAACAGAGCATTGAGCATAACAGAATTTTCATTCCACTGATAAGATATTCTGGGGTATGCTTTACACATGTCCTGTCAAAAAAACAAACAAAAAATGCTCTGTCAAACTTATTATCTGAGTGGACTCCATACATTTACATTACGACAACACATAAAATGGAGTGGTTTGGTTTGACGTAGATTCGGTGTACCGCTGAAATGTACTGTAATGTGACAAGACACCCACTGGATGGCGGTGAAGTCATGCAACACAACCGGTTCAGTAAGCTCTTTGGCGTCCTATGTGGATTGTTTGCATACTATATGATGACAAACACCGTCAAAAGGGTTCCAGGCAACAGATATAGCAACAGACAGAGAAGATTTGTTCACCAGGACTATACAGTAGGTTAGATTTGGAGCCCAACAAATGTAGCAGCAGTGTGGACATGCATGCACTGTGGTCTATCCTCGCAACTTGAGAAGAAAACAGGCCAGCACAATCTAGGACAGAGTCTGTATGTACCATAAATGTTTTTTTTTAACGACATCCTGGAGCTACATGTTATTTCCTGCCAATTAAAGGGAACACAGTTAGGGATTGTCATTCGATATTTTTTGACTGTTTGAGTACTCGCATTATTTTTATTCGAGTACTTGAGTACTATAAAATAAACGTTTTACCAAGGCCAGCCCTGGGGATAAAAAAATATGTGCACATTTGTCTACAGGACCAGTCAAAAGTTTGGATACACCTACTCATTCAAGGGTTTTTCTTTATTTTCACTATTTCCTACATTGTAGAATAATAGTTAAGACAAACTATGAAATAACACATATGGAATCACGTAGTAACCAAACAAAGTGTTAAAAAAAAATCGAAATATATTTTAGATTCTTCACAAAGTAGCCACCCGTTGCATTGATGACAGCTTTGCACTCTTGGCATTCTCTCAACCAGCTTCATGAGGTAGTCACCTGGAATGCATTGAAATTAACAGGTGTGCCTTGTTAAAAGTCCATTTGTGGAATTTCTTTCCTTTTTAATGCGTTTGAGCCAATCAGTTGTGTAACAAGGTAGGGTTGGTATACAGAAGATAGCTCTATTTGGTAAAATACCAAGTCCATATTATGGCAGGAACAGCTTGCAATTCCACATTGAACACTGCATGGTGATGGCCACGACATCTGTTTGATGAGTAGGCCTATGATTCTGATGAAAACACGCTCTTTGTCTCTCTCAAACTAATGTTTCTGAAGAAGATTACGCAGTTTCAAAGCAAATTTTGCTCAATTCCACACATTTTGCATAGGGCAAATATTTGTTTTGCTGTTTTAAAGATAATTTCTTGCAATTCTACACATTTTTCCATGTCTTAATTGTGTTTACATGAAACTAGGAGTCGGCTCCGGACCGTGGTCCGCCAGTTGAGTATGGGGAAGATAACCAATTCTAAATGGCACTAGCAGTTCGCAAAATAGCCTAAGCTGAATCTAGACAGGACGCAATTATTCCCAAAACTGCAGCTCATTGTTGGAACACATATTCTCCTACTTCAATCAACCAGATAAAACTGTCATCATTTGGCAATGAATGTAGCTTGTATATCCCAGTTAAATTTTATATTAATTTCTGTAGGCCTAAAGGGAGCTTGTGTGTGCACTCGGCACATGTGTGGAGGAAGCGGTCGGAACGTAATGGAGTGAATGTGACATGGAGGGGAAAGGGAATTTAGGGAGAAGAACTGTGTGGATAACACAGTGCCACCGATGTGGCCCGCTACCAAGGACTGTGGGCTCTCCTTTTCCGTGGACGACGTGAGTCAGGCATTTAAGCGTGTTAACCCTCGCAAGGCTGCCGGCCCAGATGGCATCCCTAGCTGCGTCCTCAGAACATGCGCAGCCCAGCTGGCTGAAGTGTTAACGGACATATTCTCTCCCAATCCCAGTCTGCTGTCCCCACATGCTTCAAGATGGCCAACATTGTTCCTGTTCCCAAGAAAGCAAAGGTAACTGAACTAAAAGACTATCGCCCCGTTGCACTCACTTCTGTCATCATGAAGTGCTTTGAGAGACTTGTCAAGGATCATATCACCTCTACATTACCTGACACCCTAGACCCACTCCAATTTGCTTACCGCCACAATAAATCCACAGACAATGCAATCGCCATCGCTCTGCACACTGCCCTATCCCATCTGGACAAGAGGAATACCTATGTAACAATGCTGTTCATCGACTACAGCTCAGTATTCAACACCACAGTATCCTCCAAGCTCATCATTAAGCTTGAGGCCCTGGGTCTGAACCCCGTCCTGTGCAACTGGGTACTGCACTTCCTGACGGGCCGCCCCCAGGTGATGAAGGTAGGAAACAACACCTCCACTTTGCTGATCCGCAACACTTGGGCCCCACAAGGATGCGTGCTCAGCCCCCTCATGTACTCCCTGTTCACCCATGACTGCGTTGCCACGCACACCTCCAACTCAATCATCAAGTTTGCAGATGACACAACAGTAGTCGGCCTGATTACCAACAATGATAAGACAGCCTACAAGGGTGAGGTGAGTGCCCTGGGAGTGTGGTGCCAGGAAAATAACCTCTCACTCAACATCAACAAAACAAAGGAGCTTATTGTGGACTTCAGGAAACAACAGAGGGAGTACCCCCCTATCCACATCAACGGGACTGCAGTGGAGAAGGTGTGTAATTGTTGTGAAATTGTTGGAGATAGAAACACAAGCATTTCGCTACAACCGCTCAACACGTGTATGTGACCAATAACATTTTATCTGCTGCTTTTATTTGTTGTGCTCTGCAAACACTAGAGTCAAAGCAAATTTACATTGTCTTCAAGACAATATATCCTTTCTTGGGGGGGGGGGGGGGGGGTTTACAGTATTGGAAAAAAATGTGATCTGTGGTTCAAGATCGTTCAATTACTTGAGTACTCAATTACTCATGCCCATCCCTTGTTCCAAAAACACCCAAAAAAAATCCAGTTGTACAAATGATTATGCAATGTTTACTTTAGGGTACAAAAAACATTCATGGCATCTACCAAGAGGGGCCCTTCTTTGTGAGGAATTGGAAAACCTCCCTGGTATTTTACAGAGATGGGTAGTCATTCAAAAATCATGTTTAACACTATTATTGCATAAAGAGTGAGTCCATGCAACTTACCACAGTATGTGATAGTATTGTTAAGCAAATGTTTACTCCTAAACTTTTTTAGGCTTGCCATAACTAAGGGGTTGAATACTTATTGACTCAAGACATTTCAGCATTTCATTTTTAATTAATTTGTGAGCATTTCTAAAAACATCATTCCACTTTGACATTATGTGTAGATCCGTGTCACATCACAATTTAATCCATTTTAAAACTGCAACACAACAAAGGGTGTGAATACTTCCTGAAGGCACAGTATAATTAATAAAAAAAAATTGGGGGGGGGGTAAATATCTGTTGATTTTTGTTGAGAATGTGCTTCTGTACCCTAATATCTCTAGACAAACCCATTCCCTTTTATAGATGTGTGTGGTAGACAAGAGCCCCAATATCGTGAGAATGGAAAAGACTGACAAAGGATCCAGAACCCGTAGAAGGATGGGGAAACGACATATTTTGCTGTTTGGTCATCTTTCTTTAAGCAGCCAGACAGACAAGAACTTTCTTCACCTGTATGATGTCTTATTATACTGTACAATCCAGGCATATTTCTCAGTTTCTTGCTCTGTAAGTGGCTGTGATTTGTGATGGAGCTACTGTAACATAAGATGGAGCTACTGTAACACAAGGTTATGATGCCAAACGTAATTCTGTAGCCAGACAGCCCAGCAAGCTGCTGTCCCACTTCTGGTTCGCCTCTCCTCTCCTAGCTGGGTAGAGGAGTCAAAGACAAATGAAGGTGGAGGCATCGGGGAGGGAGGGGCAAAATGATTTACGTTCCTCGAACCGCAACAGGAAGGAAGGAATCACACAGGAAGAGAGAGAAACCACAGAGGCAGATATAGACTATAGAAGTTGTGAAGATGACACCTTTTCAATCTGGTCCATCACCGGCAGAACCTTTCCTGCAGTCAATGACCAAAAGTGCCCTCTTTGGCCTCATGGGGGTAATGTTATTAATATTTTCATAATTAATAAATACTTAAACAGATGTAAATCTGGTGTTTCTAAGTCAAAAAGTTGTCTTATTTTTCAGTCTTCTGTGATGTATATAAAGTGAAATATTTGGATGCAAACTCGAAATTGAATACATTTCAGCTATATATCTGACATGGTACAGGGGTCTTTTTTTAAGCCCATAACCATGTGTGTTTGAAAGTAGATTCGTTTAAAGACTTTCAAGACTGTGTGTGCCCCTGATTTAGCCCACTGCAGTAAAAGGTTTTTAAAATCAAATTAAATAAAACATGGTTGCAAATAATTATTTTAAATGTGGTCAGTTCTATGATTCAAGCACCAGTCTTGAATATTGACTATTATTTACAACCATGTTAATAGACTAACACATAAAGCAGTGTTTTATATTGATTTGAGATGAAAACATAAGGTTGCAGGGAATATTATTAACCTTTATTATACCTCATGGATACTATCCCCAGCAGGTTACTGATACATATGTAACGATGCAGTTTGAATCGTCTATGTGTGTAAAACAAAACATGTGGGAATATCTAGGACCATTACAAACCAGCATTATTGGGGTGGAGATGTTATCCGTGGTAAGTCCGTACTCTACTGTAGCTGAGCTGTGCGGTGGTGGAAAGACAGGTGCAATAACGACCCCTCCTCCACCGTGAACCCCCCTCTCTCTCTCTCTCTCTCTCTGCTCCCTCTCCTCTCCTCTGCTCGGTAATGTTTATCATCCGCATGTTTCCAAACCCTTTTACACCATTTCCCCCCAGATACCCCGGGCGGCGGGCAAGCAAGCGAGCTCAGCAGATGTACGGTAGTGCATACACCACTTTCCCTTTCTGAAAAGGATACTGAAAACGGAAAATAACGTTACCCTCGGGTTACCCGGTCCACGCTGCGGAGAATCACCTTTGGCAGTTTCTGCTTTCCCTCCAAACGAAGGTGGAGAAGTAGAGGGGGACAAGTCGCGTACATCCGGCTCCAATCAACCCAAGGTAAGTGCAAAGGCTATTGTTTCCTGCACCGCGCGTATTTATAAAAAGAAGACGCAGAGGGTTTGTTAATAGGGACTTGGTTCTCAAAGTTGAAATTGGCCTACAGAATAATTAAATTTACATTGCTCTAGTCAAATTCTGACGAATGAACTTCGATGTAGCCAAGCAAAAAGGCTGTTTTAAATAGCCTATAGTTTGGCATTCTCAATTCAATAATTGGGGGGGGGGGCTACCTGGTCACTTTAACTACTTAGTATAATTATATGACAATTAAAATGTTCTCTGTGTTCAATGCTGTTGCTTGGTACAATATCAAAGGTCTGTATTTAAAAGAAGTTCAATCAATCAACATGTATCAAGCAATGAATCAGTGTAGCAGTTTATGCTTTTGCAATAGATTTGACATTTTAAGTAAATTATAATACTTTATGGCATTGCTGGCTTTGCGGTAAAAACGTAGGTGTGGCCATTAGCCTAATTGGTCAATTACTGAATCTTCAACAGTAATGACAATTTACCAATTACACTTTCAAGCTCACTTATGACCCATGTGATATTACGGTATGCTATGTTCCTAACAAGAGTACACAAACACACTATAACGGAAATAGCCCAATGAAATATCACAATCTGTCAAATGCAATGATTTTTTCCCCCATATGTAAATAAGTCAAATATTAGCCTACTTCTAAATAATTATTGTCAGAAATATGAAATCACTTACCATCTACCATTCTGTCAATGATGGTGAACACTGTTGTACATAATGTCTCTTGACAGAAAACTGTCTCACCTTGAGATACTGGGTTTCTCCCAAATGGCACCCTATTCCCTGTATACCTCCCTACTTTTGACCCGGACCCATGTAGGGGATAGGGTGCCATTTGTGATGTATTCACTTTGTATGTTGTTTATGTCCTTTGGCCGAAGCAGCTGCCCATTTCTCCTCCCTTTAACAACTTCAATTTTGTAGTTCATTCACTCATTGTCATATCGGGAGGGTGGCTTGAGTTACTTTTACATGTTTTTATTGCCAGGTTTATAAATCTGCCATAGGTGATGAGGACAGAGTGTGTTTTGTTACTCAATCTGGATGATGAATAATCAATCGAAAGCATTGGTGTAGGGAGAGAGGTAGGGAGAGAGAGAGAGAGAGAGAGGGAGAGAGAGAGATGGAGAGAGATATAGTCGGAGAGGGAAGAAAGAGAGTAAAATGTGACTGGCTAGCTGGCAGGGTGTGGAGGAACACACAACTTATAGCTTATTGACACATTTATCTGTGTCCTTTCAAAGTCACTGGGCTAGCTTCCAGGCTGTGAGCTGTTTGCACGCCAGAGCCATAGAATTACAAATAACACTATCTCTATGGCCAGGACAGTGTCTCCAAGCTGCTCCCCCAATCTCCCTATGTATTCACTTTCAGTATCATTAATACCAAATTTCATAAGACTACAATGATTAACAGATGTGAAGTTCATCCCCCAATGCAAATAGTGCCATTGTAGACCTCGTTGATGTTGAACAAACAGGCACAATCAGATATACAAGTACTGAAGGGATCGGAGGACCTTAATTGAGAAATGCTAATACCACATTTCATTATCAAATAGATTAATAATAGAAAAGTAATAACACGTAATAATAATAAAATGAATAAGAAATACACAATGAGTAAGAATAACTTAGCTATATACACGGTGCACCGAGTCCATGTGCAGGGGCACGAGGCAATTGAGGCAGACATTCACATATAACTATGAATAAAGTAACCAGGCAACAGGATAGATAATAAACAGTAGCAGTAGCAGCATGTGATGTGATGAGTCAAAAAAAAAATTGTGCAAAATGCGGCAATGCTGGTAGCTATTTTGTTAACTATTTAGCAGTCTTATGGCTTTAAGTCAGAAGCTGTTCAGGGTGCTGTTGGTTCCAGACTTGGTGCATCGGTACCACTTGCCATGCGGTAGCAGAGAGAACAGTCTATGACTTGGGTGGCTGAAGTCTTTGACAATTTGCAGGGCTTTCCTCTGACTGCCTGGTATAGAGGTCTTGGATGGCAGGGAGCTCGGCCCCAGTGATGTACTGGGCCATATGCACTACCCTCTGTAGCTCCTTGAGGTCAGATGCATAACAAGCGCTGATGCAGCCATTCAAGATGCTCTCCTTGGTGCAGGTGTCGAACCTTTTGAGGATCTGAGGGCCCATGCCAAATATTTTCAGCCTCCTGAGGGGGAAGAGGTGTTGCTGTGCCCTCTTCATAACTGTGTTTGTGTGTGTGGACCATGATAGATCGTTAAGTGATGTGGACAGCGTGGAACTTGAAGCTTTCGACACGCTCTAGGACAGCCCCATCGATGTGAATGGGGGCATGCTCGGCCCCTCCATTTCCTGTAGTCCACGTTCAGCTGGACTGGAGGCGGGCCATCAGGAAGTCCAGGATCCAGTTGCAGAGGGAGGTGTTCAGCCCCAGGGTTCAGTCCCAGCTTAGTGATGAGCTTGGAGGGCACTATGGTGTTGAACGCTGAGCTGTAGTCAATGAGCGGCATTCTCACATAGGTCGTTCCTCTTGCCCAGGTGGGAGAGAGCAGTGTGGAGTGCAAAAGGAAGTGAGTCATCTGTGGATCTGTTGGGGCGAATTGGAGTGGGTCCAGTCTGTCTGGAATGATATGATGTTGATGTGAACCATGACCAGCCTTTCAAAAAATGTCATGGCAGATGTGAGTGCTATGGGACGATTGTCCCCAGCCTTGTGAATGTTGTGAACCTGTTTAAAGATCTTACTCACATCAGCTGGAGCGTAGTCACTATCTGTCCCATCCTTATCTAAGCACAAATGGGACAACTGTACACTCTTAGAAGAAAATGGTGTTATCTAGAACCAAAAAAGGGTTTTTCAACTGTCCCCATAGGAGAGCCATTTGAAGAACCCCTTTGGTTCCAGATAGAACCCTTTTGGGTTCCATGTAGAACCCTTTATACAGAGGATTCTACATGGAACCCAAAAGAGTTCTACCTGGAACCAAAAAAACGGTTCTATCTGGAACCAAAAACGGTTATCCTATGGGGACAGCCGCAGAACCCTTTTGGAACCCTTTTTTTCTAGGAGTGTATACCAACACCACCCTTAGGAGGCTAAATACTTTAGTAATCCCTGAGGGGAAATGTGTTCATTTGGTTACTTATTTAGTACTGTACATATCCTTTGCATTATGTTTTGAACACCACATGTGCACATAGTTTCTGTTCCATTTTCTGTTGTAGCATTCAAGCATTACCATCAAAAATGTAAGGAAGGGAGCCGTACCTGGCTTTAGTACAGGGAGTAGCACACTAAAGGGAGGCAGAACAGCAGTACCTGGTGTTAGGGACATCCTTCCTCTGTTAGATACATTTACTCATTCAGTAAAGTGTGTCCCACTAGGCAAAAACTGGTTGAATCAACATTGATTCCATTCCATTTCAACCCCAAAAAATATATGTGATGATGTTGAATGAATGTGGAAGTCTGAATGGAATCAATGTTGGAATCAATCAACTTGCAAATAGTCACCAACGTAAGGGAAATTCACATTTTTTTCCCAACCAACTTTTAACCTAAATCCAATGATTACTTTCACATTGAATTCACGCTAGTTGACAACTCAACCAAATTTAAATCAAAAATAGATGAACTGCCATCTGTGCTCAGTGGGGTGTTTCTCATTTGAATGCACATATCTGGTTTACTTCCTCTAAGTCTACTATTCCCAGCAGACCATGCAGTCTACCAGGAATTCACAGTACGGCTATAATTGATTTGTTTCTTCAATGAGTTTTTAGGACAGCAGCATTTTTCCAAGCATGCGATATTATGCAGGCGAGATGTTTTTTTCCCCCATCACTGTTATACTGGGCGGAAGGTCCTATGGGGTTTCCAAGCATGGCCTCCATAGCAACGGAGGCAGAGAGGAGAGGGTTTTACGGGATGGCACTTTTAATCTGTAGGAAATCCTGGTGGCTCTGCATCGCTGTGAAAAACGGATGGATGTCACACCCACTACCTGACCTCTACAGCTCAATTAGAATGTATTACACAACGACATAACTTAAGGGATTCTCCACCAACACTGGATGCTTTCTATCATATAACACAATCACACAATCTAGATAATCCTCCACATAGACCTACAGTCCATAGTGAAAGTCTGCACATCCCTTACACTAGTCTTCGCATTTTGCTGCCTTAAAATGAAACCCAAAAAGGGAATACATTTGAGTTTTTTCCCTGCTGATCTACACAACGTACTCCACATTATCAAAGTGAAAGAACAGTTATATAATTTGTTTATAATGAATTTCTTGAGTTTGTTTCTTGAGTTTTCTTGAGTTTGTCTTCACACCCCAGAGTTAATACCTGGTGAAAACACCTTTGGTAGCCATTACAGCTGTAAATGTAAAGCTGTAGATTCTACCAACGTTGTACAACTCTTAGGGCAGCATATAACCATAGTTTTTTCAAGCAGGTTTAAGTCATCACTGAGACTGGACCATCCAGGAACACTCAACAGCTATTGGAAAACCATTCTGGTGTGTCCTTGGCATTAAAAACGCAATCCCAGGGTTAGGTATTCAGAAGACTGAAGGCAGGGTTTCCTCAAACTTTTTCCTCCTTTCGTATTTATTTTGATCCTGACAAATCAAGCTTTATTTATACAGATCAAATCAAATCCTGATAAACTTCCCAGTCCCTGTTGGTGACAAGCATCCCCATAACACGATGCTGCCACCACAATACTTGAAAACACAAAGGATTTCACTCTGTGTTGTGTAGTGTTGGATTTGTCCCAAGCCTGTGGTTTTTAATTTAGGCCAAAAAGTAAATCAGACAAGGTTTGACAATTGCTGTCAATCAATGACTCTCAACCAAATTTACTGATCTTGAGAAATTTGGACTAAAACAATGGGTATACTGTATGTTTCCCTAGGAGTTGTGTAAAGGTGGTAGAATCTTATTCAAAATGATTTACAGCTGTAATGGCTGCCAAAGGTGATTCTACCACGGTGTGAAGTTATAAGCAATCAAGACATCTTTGTTTTTGTATTTTATTATTAATTTGGAAGATTTTCTATAATTTTTCTTTCACTTTTAAAATATGGAATAGGTTGTGTACATCAGTAAAAAAAAATCTAATTCAATCAACTTTTGATTACATTTTTAGGCAGCAAAATGTGCAAGGGGTGTGTAAACTTCAACTAGGCACTGTAGGTCCCCCACAGCTCACTTAGATGCCCTGAGACAGCATAAGGTTTTTTCCCCACCCCAATGGATGCTTTCTTTCTACCATACAAATCTAATACATCTTCATCACTCCATTATACAGAGACAATATTTTTATTTTTTATTTTATTTCACCTTTATTTAACCAGGTAGGCTAGTTGAGAACAAGTTCTCGTTTACAACTGCGACCTGATTACCTTAATTGTCACAGTCCAGGGCCCAGATTCACAAAACCTTCTTAAGAACAAATTGGTTCTTAAACCTCTTAAGGAATGGACCCCTTTTTTTTCAATTTTCACCCAAAATGACATTCCCAAATCTAACTGCCTGTAGCTCAGGCCCTGAAGCAAGGATATGCATTTTCTTGGTACCATTAGAAAGGAAACACTGTTAAGTTTGTGAAAATGTGAAAGGAATGTAGGAGAATATAACACATTAGATCTGGTAAAAGATAATACAAAGACAAAACCAATCTTTTTTTTTTTGTACCATCATCTTTCAAATGCAAGAGAGAGGCCATCATGTATTATTCCAGCCCAGATGCAATTCAGATTTTGGCCACTAAATGGCAGCAGTGTATGTGCAAAGTTTTAGACTGATCCAATGAGCCATTGTATTTCTGTTCAAAATTTAGTATCAAGACTGTCCAAATGTTCCTAATTTGCACTCTCCTCAAACAATAGCATGGTATTATTTCACTGTAATAGCTACTGTAAATTGGAAAGTGCAGTTAGATTAACAAGAATTTAAGCTTTCTGCCATTATCAGATATGTCTATGTCCTGGGAAATGTTCTTGTTACTTACAACCTCATGCTAATCGCATTAGACTACGTTAGCTCAACTGTCCCGCAGTGGACCCACCAATCCTGCTAACTGCTATTTTTCCCTTAACTATAGACTTAAGAAGAAAGTTAAGCAAACGTGTTGTTCCTCAGAAAGGATTTTGGAAATGTTATTGTGCTATTTTTGTTTCTTTATAGCAAAAAGTTAACAAGAAATTAGATTCTTGAAAATAAAGTTATTTGAAATACCAAGATAGCTAAACCCTTGTCACACCCTGATCTGTTTCACCTGTCCTTGTGCTTGTCTCCACCCCCTCCAGGTGTCGCCCATCTTCCCCACTTATCCCCTGGGTACTTATACCCGTGTTCTCTGTCTGTTGCCAGTTCGCCTTGTTTGTCAAGTCAACCAGCGGTTTGTTTCTCAGCTTCTGCATTTCCCCAGTCTCTTTTTTCTAGCCCTCCTGGTTTTGACCATTGCCTGTCCTGACTCTGAGCCCGCCTGCCTGACCACTCTGCCTGCCCTTTACTCTGAGACTGCCTGCCATCCTGTACCTTTGCTCCACCTCTTGATTACCGACCTCTGCCTGACCTGACCCTGAACCTGCCTGCCGTCCTGTACCTTGGCCTCTACTCTGGAATATCGACCCCTGCCTGCCTTGACCTGTCGTTTGCCTGCCCCTGTTGCTACAATAAACATTGTTACTTCACACAGTCTGCACTTGGGTCTTACTTTGATTCCTGATGACCCTTGTCTTAAACTCAAGGCAGAGAGAAAAAGCTCATGAAAGCAATTGAACATGTTTAATTCATTCACAAATTTGATCTGAATGTTCAGTATTTATTATTTTAAACCCTAGAACATGTTTTAGAACATTGATCTCATTAAGAAATATGCTGATTGCTGACATGATTGCCATTGCTAGCTAGATAGCTAGTTGAAACGGTTGCCTAGCAACAAACATGTTAAGAAGATTTGTAAGAATAATGAAACAGCAGGGAGCAGGTCTTGAACCCTCGACCTTCTAGCCCGAGGTCCGGCGCCTATCGACTGTGCCGCAAAAGCATGCTCTCGTGCGACAGAGTCGATTTCCGCGCTTATAAACCCAGGGTCGTTACAATATATTTGAGAAGTTCATAAGAAAACTGTTGAGGAATTGCACTTGCAATGAACTCTCTTCTTTTTCTTCATAAGATGCTTCATAAGTTTTTGCGTAAGAAGTGTTTTGTGACCAGTACTCTAACCAGCCCCACCACACAACACACACACGACAGGCTTAATACATACAATATAGTCATGCAATGTTGTTCTTTTACATACCTCCATAATTTCCATCGCACAAGACTTCCTTTGCCACAGCAGGGTAATGTAATGTTGCTAATGAAGGAAAGAGCTGATCAATATTTAAAGGGGAACTGACAGCGTTTCAACTACTTTGCAGATATGAAATATTCACAATCATAATATCAGTGAAAAATATCAAATTTACAGTTTATGCTTGAAACCCAACTTTATGAGCGGTTTTAAAAATAGATACAGTAAGGCATTTTTGGCAGAATAATATAATTCACCAATACATTTTTTAGTAGTCCCAAAAATATTGCTATCAGGTTTTAAATCACAGCGGCCTGGTACATTGTTTGCTGCTGCCCCCTATTCGTGATGCACCTTTTCAGTTTTAATTTCTCAATATTTTGTACAAAAACGGGCGACTGTAATTAAGGCTGGGAATGTCAATTACAATCAAACTAGCAAGGGCAAAGATCACAAGTCAGTCATAATGTGGCTAATAGGCTAGCGCACATGTGTCAAACACAAGGCCCGCGGGCCAAATAGGACACACAAGTGAGTCTAGATGAGTCAACTGTTGATTCATATACTTTATGAAATTACAGCCTGCATAGGTGAATTCAACTTCAACAATTGCGCTGCTTTCGTGTGTCCTGTTTACAGCACTCAGCGGTGGAAAGTGTACAGACACATGCCACAGTCCTAGCTAGGCTACTGAAATTGTGCATTCCGCCTTCGGTTTTTAAAGCTTGACAATGAATAAGCAAAAAACTAAACCTGCAACAAAATGCAAAATAGAAACATGTAGGCCAGTGTCAAACTCATTCCACAGAGTGCCGAGTGTCTGCAGATTTTGTTTTTTCCTTTCAATTTAAACCTAGACAACCAGATGAGGGGAGTTCCTTACTAATTAAGTACATCAAGTGCAAGGGTGGAGCAAAAGCCCACAGACACCCAGGTCCTCCATGGAATGAGTTTGACATTTGATATAGTCCTCCTATTAGAGCAAGATTTGAGCAGTAGTCTAGGTTGGCTACTCAACTACAATACATTTTGAGTACATCGTACAGCAATGCTGCATTCAACCGCACCAGTAATCCATGCAGTGCAACAAAAAAATTAAAACATGTTTTAAGTTTAAATGTTACAACAACTTATAAAGTTTTTGTTATTTGGAGTTAATTAAATCATTTTTGATTAGGGTCGCAAGCATATTATGCACATCTGCAGGCTAGCAGAAAAGGCTGGACAAATGCTATTCCTTTCTGTTGTTTTGACATGTTCAAATGCTATATACAGCGTCCTATGTACAGTGCATTTGGAAAGTATTCAGACCTCTTGACTTTTTTCACATTTTATTTTGTTACAGCCTTAATCTAAAATGGATTAAATAATTGTTTTCCCTCGTCAATCTACACAGAAATACCTTATTTACGTAAGTATTCAGACCCTTTGCTATGATATTCGAAATTGACCACGGGTGCATCTTGTTTCCATTGATCATCCTTGAGAAGTTTCTACAACTTGATTGGAGTCCACCCTGTGGTAAATTCAATTGATTGGACATGATTTGGAACGGTACACACCTGACTATACAGTGGGGCAAAAAGTATTTAGTCAGCCACCAATTGTGCAAGTTCTGCCACTTAAAAAGTACTTAATACTTATTTTCCACCATCATTTGCAAATAAATTCATTAAGAAATCCTACAATGTGATTTTCAGGATTTTTTTTCTCGTTTTGTCTGTCATAGTTGAAGTGTACCTATGATGAAAATTACAGGCCTCTTTTGTTACGGTTTTCTAGGTGTGAAGGAGAGTCGGACCAAAATGCAGCGTGTAGATTGCGATCCATGTTTAATGAATAACGTAAACACGAAGTAACACAAACACTACAAAACAAAGAACGTAAATAACGAAACGAAAACCGAAACAGCCTATACTTGTGAAAACTAACAAAGATAGGAACAAGGACACTAAGGACAATCACCCACGACAAACTCAAAGAATATGGCTGCCTAAATATGGTTCCCAATCAGAGACAACGATAAACACCTGCCTCTGATTGAGAACCACCCCAGACAGCCATAGACTTTGCTAGATAACCCCACTAGCTACAATCCCAATACATACACACCAAAACCCCAAGACAAAACACACCACAATACAAAAACCCCATGCCACACCCTGGCCTGACCCAATACATGAAGAAAAACACAAAATACTTAGACCAGGGCGTGACAGAACCCCCCCCCCCCTAAGGTGCGGACTCCCGAACGCACCTCAAAACAATAGGGAGGGTCCGGGTGGGCGTCTGTCCATGGTGGCGGCTCCGGCGCGGGACGTGGAACCCACTCAGTCAATGTCTTAGTCCCCTCTCCTCGCGTCCCTGGATAGTCCACCCTCGCCGCCGACCATGGCCTAGTAGTCCTCACCCAGAACCCCACTGGACTGAGGAGCAGATCGGGACTGAAGGACAGCCCGCGACTGAGGGGAAGCTCGGGGGTGAGAGAAAGCTCGGGAGTGAGAGAAAGCTCGGGAGTGAGAGAAAGCTCGGGAGTGAGAGAAAGCTCGGGAGTGAGAGAAAGCTCGGGAGTGAGAGGAAGCTCGGGAGTGAGAGGAAGCTCGGGAGTGAGAGGAAGCTCAGGCGTGAGAGGAAGCTCAGGTGTGAGAGGAAGCTCAGGCAGGTAGGTAGATCTACCAGATCCTGGCTGGCTGGTGGTTTCAGCAGATCCTGGCTGACTGACAGATCCTGGCCGACTGGCGGATCCTGGCCTGACTGGCGGATCCTGGCCGACTGGCGGATCCTGGCTGACTGGCGGATCCTGGCTGACTGGCGGATCTGGTAGAGTCTGGCTGACTGGCAGATCTGGAAGAGTCTGGCTGACTGGCAGATCTGGAAGAGTCTGGCTGACTGGCAGATCTGGAAGAGTCTGGCTGACTGGCGGATCCTGGCAGACTGAAAGATCTGGCTGCTCCATGCTGACTGGCGGCTCTGGCTGCTCCATGCTGACTGGCGGCTCTGGCTGCTCCATGTAGGCTGACAGCTCTGGCGGCTTCTTACAGACTGGCAGCTCTGGCGGCTCCGTGCAGACTGGCAGCTCCTTGCAGACTGGCAGCTCCTTACAGACTGGCAGCTCCTTGCAGACTGACAGCTCATTGCAGACTGACAGCTCCGTGCAGACTGACAGCTCCGTGCAGACTGGCAGCTCCTTGCAGACTGGCAGCTCCTTGCAGACTGGCAGCTCGGGCTGCTTCATGCAGACTGACAGCTCTGGCTGCTCCATGCAGACTGACAGCTCTGGCTGCTCCATGCAGACTGACAGCTCTGGCTGCTCCATGCAGACTGACAGCTCCTTGCAGACTGACAGCTCTGGCTGCTCCATGCAGATTGGCAGCTCTGGCTGCTCCATGCAGATTGGCAGCTCTGGCTGCTCCATGCAGACTGACAGCTCTGGCTGCGCTGAACAGGCAGGAGACTCCAGCAGCGCTGTAGAGGAGGAAGGCTCTGGCAGCGCTGAACAGGCGGGAGACTCCGGCAGCGCAGGAGAGGAGGAAGGCTCTGGCTGCGCTAAACAGGCGGGAGAATCCAGCAGCGCTGTAGAGGAGGAAGGCTCTGGCAGCGCTGGAGAGGCGAGGCGCACTGTAGGCCTGATGCGTGGTGCTGGTACTGGTGGTACTGAACCGAGAACACGCACAGGAAGCCTGGTGCGGGGAGCTGCTACCGGAGGGCTGGTGTGTGGAGGTGGCACAGGATGGGCTAGACCATGAAGGCATACTGGAGATCTTGAGAGCAGTGCTGGCACAGGATGTGCAAGGCTAGGGATGTGCACAGGAGGCCTGGTGCGTGAAGCTGGCACCAACTTCACCAGCCGACTAACACGCACCTCAGGACGAGTATGGAGCGCTAACCCAGGTGCCATCAAATCCCCGACACGTTCCGTCGGGCGAATTCCATGCAAAAAGCACCAACACAGCAACTCCCTCATTTCTCTCTCCTCCAATTTCCCCATTAACTCCTTCACAGTCTCTGCTTCGCTCACCTCCAACACCGGCTCTGGTTCTGGTCTCCTCCTTGGCTCCTCACGATAAACAGGGAGAGTTGGCTCAGGTCTGACTCCTGACTCTGCCACACTCTCCCTGAGCCCCCCCCCCCCCCCCCCAAGACATTTTTGGGGCTGATTCTCAGGCTTCCTTCCGAGTCGCCGTGCTGCCTCCTCATACCGGCGCCTCTCCGTTTTCGCCGCCTCCAGTTCTTCTTTGGGGCGGCGATATTCTACAGGCTGAGCCCAGGGTCCTTCTCCGTTTAGGATTTCCTCCCATGTCCAGAAATCCTTATTGCGCATCTCCTCTTTGGGCTGCTCCTGCCTGTTGACACGCTGCTTGGTCCGTTGGTGGTGGGTGATTCTGTTACGGTTTTCTAGGTGTGAAGGAGAGTCGGACCAAAATGCAGCGTGTAGATTGCGATCCATGTTTAATGAATAACGTAAACACGAAGTAACACAAACACTACAAAACAAAGAACGTAAATAACGAACCGAAAACCGAAACAGCCTATACTTGTGAAAACTAACAAAGATAGGAACAAGGACACTAAGGACAATCACCCACGACAAACTCAAAGAATATGGCTGCCTAAATATGGTTCCCAATCAGAGACAACGATAAACACCTGCCTCTGATTGAGAACCACCCCAGACAGCCATAGACTTTGCTAGATAACCCCACTAGCTACAATCCCAATACATACACACCAAAACCCCAAGACAAAACACACCACAATACAAAAACCCCATGCCACACCCTGGCCTGACCCAATACATGAAGAAAAACACAAAATACTTAGACCAGGGCGTGACATCTTTCATCTTTTTAAGTGGGAGAACATGCACAATTGGTGGCTGACTAAATACTCCCCCCCCCCCCACTGTATAAGGTCCCGCAGTTGACAGTGCATGTCAGAGCAAAAACCAAGCCATGAGGTTGAAGGAATTGTCCTTAGAGCTCCGAGACAGGATTGTGTCGAGGCACAGATCTGGGGAAGGGTACCAAAAAATTTCTGCAGCATTGAAAGTTCCCAAGAACACAGTGGCCTCCATCATTCTTAAATTGAATAAGTTTAGAACCACCAAGACTCTTCCTAGAGCTGGCCGCATGGCAAAACTAAGCAATCAATTTTTATTTTTCATTTTTTTTAAATGCCTTCCTAACCATCTTAAATAAGCATGCCCCATTCAAGAAATTTGGAACAAGGGACATATATAGCCCTTGGTTCTCTCCAGACCTGACTGCCCTTAACCAACACAAAAACATCCTATGGCGTTCTGCATTAGCATCGAACAGCCCCCGTGATATGCAGTTTTTCAGGGAAGATAGAAACCATTATACACAGGCAGTTAGAAAAGCAAAGGCTAGCTTTTTCAAGCAGAAATTTGCTTCCTTCAACACTAACTCAAAAAAATTCTGGGACACTGTAAAGTCCATGGAGAATAAGAACACCTCCTCCCAGCTGCCCACTGCACTGAAGATAGGAAACACTGTCACCACTGATAAATCCACTATAATTGAGACTTCAATAAGCATTTTTCTACGGCTGGCCATGCTTTCCACCTGGCTACCCCTACCCCGGTCAACAGCACTGCACCCCACAGCAACTCGCCCAAGCCTTCCCCATTTCTCCTTCTCCCAAATCCAGTCAGTTGATGTTCTGAAAGAGCTGCAAAATCTGGACCCCTACAAATCAGCCGGGCTAGACAATCTGGACCCTTTCTTTCTAAAATTATCTGCTGAAATTGTTGCCACCCCTATTACTAGCCTGTTCAACCTCTCTTTCGTGTCGTATGATATTCTCAAAGATTGGAAAGCAGCTGCGGTCATCCCCCTCTTCAAAGGGGGGGACACTCTTGACCCAAACTGCTACAGACCTATATCTATCCTACCCTGCCTTTCTAAGGTCTTCGAAAGCCAAGTCAACAAACAGAATAACGACCATTTTGAATCTCACCATACCCTCTCTGCTATGCAATCTGGTTTCAGAGCTGGTCATGGGTGCACCTCAGCCACGCTCAAGGTCCTAAATGATATCTTAACCGCCATTGATAAGAAACATTACTGTGCAGCCATATTCATTGATCTGGCCAAGCCTTTCGACTCTGTCAATCACCACATCCTCATCGGCAGACTCGACAGCCTTGGTTTCTCAAATGATTGCCTTGTCTGGTTCACCAACTACTTCTCTGATAGAGTTCAGTGTGTCAAATCGGAGGGTCTGGCAGTCTCTATGGGGGTGCCACAGGGTTCAATTCTTGGACCGACTCTCTTCTCTGTATACATCAATGATATCGCTCTTGCTGCTAGTGAATGTCTGATCCACCTCTACGCAGACGACACCATTCTGTATACTTCTGGCCCTTCTTTGGACACTGTGTTAACAACCCTCCAGGCAAGCTTCAATGCCATACAACTCTCCTTCCGTGGCCTCCAATTGCTCTTAAATACAAGTAAAACTAAATGCATGCTCTTCAACCGATCGCTGCCTGCACCTGCCCGCCTGTCCAACATCACTACTCTGGACGGCTCTGACTTAGAATACGTTGACAACTACAAATACCTAGGTGTCTGGTTAGACTGTAAACTCTCCTTCCAGACCCACATCAAACATCTCCAATCCAAAGTTAAATCTAGAATTGACTTCCTATTTCGCAACTGACCATACAAAAAACTGACCATCCTACCAATCCTCGACTTCGGCGATGTCATTTACAAAATAGCCTCCAATACCCTACTCAACAAATTGGATGCAGTCTATCACAGTGCCATCCGTTTTGTCACCAAAGCCCCATATACTACCCACCATTGCGACCTGTACGCTCTCGTTAGCTGGCCCTCGCTTCATACTCGTCGCCAAACCCACTGGCTCCATGTCATCTACACAACCCTGCTAGGTAAAGTCCCCCCTTATCTCAGCTCGCTGGTCACCATAGCATCACCCACCTGTAGCACGCGCTCCAGCAGGCATACCTCTCCGGTTACCACCAAAACCAATTCTTTCTTTGCCCGCCTCTCCTTCCAGTTCTCTGCTGCCAATGATTGGAACAAACTACAAAAATCTCTGAAACTGGAAACACTTCCCTCCCTAGCTTTAAGCACCAGCTGTCAGAGCAGCTCACAGATTACTGCACCTGTACATAGCCCACCTATAATTTAGCCCAAACAACTATCTCTTTCCCTACTGCATTTATTTGTTATATTTATTTATTTATTTTGCTCCTTTGCACCCCATTATTTTTATTTCTACTTTGCACATTCTTCCACTGTAAATCTACCATTCCAGTGTTTTACTTGCTATATTGTATTTACTTTGCCACCATGGCCTTTTTGCCTTTACCTCCCTTATCTCACCTCATTTGCTCACATCGTATATAGACTTGTTTCTACTGTATTATTGACTGTATGTTTGTTTTACTCCATGTGTAACTATGTGTCGTTGTATGTGTCGAACTGCTTTGCTTTATCTTGGCCAGGTCGCAATTGTAAATGAGAACTGGTTCTCATCTTGCCTACTTGGTTAAATAAAGGTGAAATAAATACAAATAAAAAAGGGCCTTGGTCAGTGAGGTGACCAAGAACCCAATGGTCACTCTGACAGAGCTCCAGAGTTCCCCTTTGGAGATGGAAGAACCTTTCAGAAGGACAACCATATTTGCAGCACTCCACCAATCAGGCCTTTATGGTAGTGTGGCCTGTCGGAAGCCACTCCTCAGTAAAAAGCACATGACTGCCCACCTGGAGTTTGCCAAAAGGCACCTAAAGGACTCTCAGACCATGAGAAACAAGATTCTCTGGTCCGATGAAACCAATATTGAACTCTTTGGCCTGAATGCCAAGCGTCACATCTGGAGGAAAACTGGCACCATCCCTATGATGAAGCATAGTGGTGGCCCCATCATACTGTGGGGATGTTTTTCAGTGGCAGGGACTGGGAGACTAGGATCGGGGAAAAGATGAATAAAGCAAAGTTCAGAGAGATCCTTGATGAAAAGCTTCTCCAGAATAAAACAATGACCCGTTTGGGTCGCAGTTGTACTTTTTTTGTGAAAACAAATAGGCTTTGTCTGGTCCTCGAATTCGTTGTGTTTTTTTGGTATTTTGTGGTTTTTGGCGAATGCGTTCTAATGATCTAAAGTTGCTACTGCCTGTAAACACACAGTCCAGTTCAAAGGAAATGATGGCAAGCCCTTGTTGCAAATAGCTTATTTGCATATAGGCCTACTGTCTCTCTGATTGGCTTGGGCGCACCGGTCTGCGTAGACTCCGGTCCTGGACAGTGGTCTGTCTATTAATTGTCCAAATGCAAGGCCGGTTTCCCACTCTACATTGCTATAGAATGTTCACAAATGCCTTACTACATGTAATTCCCAAACATTCTATGAATTTATGAAAAATGTGAAAATAACCATATCTATGTGCAAGCTTGTCGGAAAATGGTCATATTCTTCATGGAGGTGTATATGAGCAGATTTTAATAACATGTTGCTCAAATGCTGTAAGTTCCACTTTAAATCTATTAATAATCTCATTCACCACACTCCTTATCAATAATGCAAAGATAGCAGAGCAGATGAACAGATCCATAGATCATCTGGATGGAGACAAGAGCAGAGCACCTTCTAAAGCTGCCGTGTGCCTCCAATGGGTAAGGCTGTGCTGGCTGTGACGTTTTCTTTTTCACGTTGCCCTTTCCAGCACAGTTCCAGCAACTATGTGTAGTATGAAAAGGGTGTCAACCTATGCGCCTCGCATGGGTAGAGCTGTTTCAGCTGGATCCTAGACAAAAAACAACCGAAGGTATAGAAGGTATACACTGAAGGTATAGAAGGATCGTGGTAACTATAACAGCCATGCTCACAGGGAGCAGGCTCTTCTCTGTTCTCTGTGCCTAAAAAAAATATATATGTTTTGTCATTTAGCAGAGACGCTCTTATCCACAGACGCTCTTATCCACAGACGCTCATATCCACAGACGTTCTTATCAGCAGACGATCTTATCCAGAGCGGCTTACAGGTGCAATTAAGACAGTGTTTCCCAAACTTCGTCATGGGGACACAGAGGGGTGCACATTTTGGTTTTGGCCCTAGCACTACACAGCTAATTCAAATAATCAAAGCTTGATGATTTGTTGATTATTTGAATCAGCTGTGTAGTGCTAGAGCAAAAACCAAAGTGTTCACCTCTTGGGGTCCCCAGGACCAAGTTTGGAAAACCCAGAATTAGGGTTAAGTGCCTTGCTCCAGGGCACATTGGCATATTTTTTTCAACTATTTGGCTTAGGGATTTGAACCAGCAACACTCTTTCCTGCTAGGCTACCTGCCACCTACCTGTTCTCCACTTAAGTGGAGTATGATAGAGGAGTGTAATCTAGAGCCAGATAGAAGGTATAATATAAAGCATAACCACAGAGACACAAGAAACTCTGTTTAAATCCACTCTCATCTCCTCGTGATACCCTGGCTTTCCTGGCTCTGGCAATTCCCTTACACTGAGAGAGGTTTATAAATTATTCATTACCCTTTTGTATCCATAGGACAGTTAATTTCACCTGGCTGAGTGTCTCCATGTCTCCGGATTGACTCTTGAACTTGGGTCGCGATTCAGGTATGTTTAGTAAAGTAACGGGCTGGTGAATCTGGTTCCTGAGATTGACAGGAATGGAGATGAGCGTAAATGTGTTTCTCTTGATATCAGGGATTTACCCCTGGAGAGTGGAACATCATTAGCCTAGATCCATATTTGTTTGTGCTGTCTTGCCAACTCCTATGGTCATGGCAAGACGGCAAAACAGTTTTGGGACCAGGTTAGAACTCAGATAGAAATGTTGTGTAGTTCTGTGTTCTGTGTTGACTCAGCTCTACTGAATGTCGCAGCCCACTGCACAGCATAAGCCCTAAGTCACGGGTGGGCAAAGGACCCCCCCTCGCCCCCATTGATTTTGTTAGTCAGTCTCATTCAGATATCATATTAAAACTGCAAACATTTCTCTCCCCCCTATGGCAAAATGTGTAGAATTGTGGTGGTCAACTGCGGCCTCTCATCAAAGTTGCCCATCCCTGACCTAGGTAATACGAATAATTGACGGGCATACTTTTAAGGTGGACAGCCTTTTCTAGCAAACTAAACTATTCATTTGTTCAGCCAGTGATGCGTTAAACTCAACTTCAGGGCACAGCTCCCAGCTGTGCCCTGGACACCATTTGTGAATTGATCGCCCCCCATCTAGCTTCAGAGTTTGTTCTGTTAGGTGACCTAAACTGGGATATGCTTAACACCCCGCCAGTCCTACAATCTAAGCTAGATGCCCTCAATCTCACACAAATCATCAAGGAACCCACCAGGTACAACCCTAACTCTGTAAACAAGGGCACCCTCATAGACGTCATCCTGACCAACTGGCCCTCCAAATACACCTCCGCTGTCTTCAACCAGGATCTCAGCGATCACTGCCTCATTGCCTGTATCCGCTACGGAGCCGCAGTCAAACGACCACCCCTCATCACTGTCAAACGCTCCCTAAAACACTTCTGTGAGCAGGCCTTTCTAATCGACCTGGCCCGGGTATCCTGGAAGGACATTGACCTCATCCCGTCAGTTGAGGATGCCTGGTCATTCTTTAAAAGTAACTTCCTCACCATTTTAGATAAGCATGCTCCGTTCAAAAAATGCAGAACTAAGAACAGATACAGCCCTTGGTTCACCCCAGACCTGACTGCCCTCGACCAGCACAAAAACATCCTGTGGCGGACTGCAATAGCATCGAATAGTCCCCGTGATATGCAACTGTTCAGGGAAGTCCGGAACCAATACACGCAGTCAGTCAGGAAAGCTAAGGCCAGCTTCTTCAGGCAGAAGTTTGCATCCTGTAGCTCCAACTCCAAAAAGTTCTGGGACACTGTGAAGTCCATGGAGAACAAGAGCACCTCCTCCCAGCTGCCCACTGCACTGAGGCTAGGTAACACGGTCACCACTGATAAATCCATGATTATCGAAAACTTCAATAAGCATTTCTCAACGGCTGGCCATGCCTTCCGCCTGGCTACTTCAACCTCGGCCAACAGCTCCGCCCCCCCCGCAGCTCCTCGCCCAAGCCTCTCCAGGTTCTCCTTTACCCAAATCCAGATAGCAGATGTTCTGAAAGAGCTGCAAAACCTGGACCCGTACAAATCAGCTGGGCTTGACAATCTGGACCCTCTATTTCTGAAACTATCTGCCACCATTGTCGCAACCCCTATTACCAGCCTGTTCAACCTCTCTTTCATCTCGTCTGAGATCCCCAAGGATTGGAAAGCTGCCGCAGTCATCCCCCTCTTCAAAGGGGGAGACACCCTGGACCCAAACTGTTACAGACCTATATCCATCCTGCCCTGCCTATCTAAGGTCTTCGAAAGCCAAGTCAACAAACAGGTCACTGACCATCTCGAATCCCACCGTACCTTCTCCGCTGTGCAATCTGGTTTCCGAGCCGTTCATGGGTGCACCTCAGCCACACTCAAGGTACTAAACGACATCATAACCGCCATCGATAAAAGACAGTACTGTGCAGCCGTCTTCATCGACCTTGCCAAGGCTTTCGACTCTGTCAATCACCATATTCTTATCGGCAGACTCAGTAGCCTCGGTTTTTCGGATGACTGCCTTGCCTGGTTCACCAATTACTTTGCAGACAGAGTTCAGTGTGTCAAATCGGAGGGCATGCTGTCCGGTCCTCTGGCAGTCTCTATGGGGGTGCCACAGGGTTCAATTCTCGGGCCGACTCTTTTCTCTGTGTATATCAATGATGTTGCTCTTGCTGCGGGCGATTCCCTGATCCACCTCTACGCAGACAACACCATTCTATATACTTTCGGCCCGTCTTTGGACACTGTGCTATCTAACCTCCAAACAAGCTTCAATGCCATACAACACTCCTTCCGTGGCCTCCAACTGCTCTTAAACGCTAGTAAAACCAAATGCATGCTTTTCAACCGGTCGCTGCCTGCACCTGCATGCCCGACTAGCATCACCACCCTGGATGGTTCCGACCTAGAATATGTGGACGTCTATAAGTACCTAGGTGTCTGGCTAGACTGCAAACTCTCCTTCCAGACTCATATCAAACATCTCCAATCGAAAATCAAATCAGAAATAGAAATGAGTAGTGAATAAATCTGGAATATACCGTGGCATGAAATGTATGTTATATAGCCCATTCCTATGTGAATTACAGAATTGTTTACAGTATGATAGAGGTCCTTGACAACTCTGACCTGATTCAGGCAGTCAGAAGGATGCTGGACGCTAAGCCAATATGTCAGACCATCTGGAGTCAAGGTGTTCAGGTGCGGATTGGACAAAAGTTCAATCTGGGAATGCAAAATCGCACAATTTCTCTCCTTACAAAACATGTCAAACTTGATTTCACATTGGGAACTCCCAAGAGTTCCTTCCCAGTTCCACCTTTGGTTGTGTATACTGGAGGTTTGTTCACCTTAAGATGATTGAGTTACTCCCTCTGGTGCTGCCCCTGGCCCTGATCCTAGAGGACAGTCAGGGCCACACTGTGTGACCCTGTGTGATAGAGAGGTCCCTGGTGCTCAACCTCACTGCAGGTTAATGACACCAACAGGGACACAGTAGATCTTTAGAACAGCTCACTGTAGAGGAGACTGTACACCAGAGGGAGAACCACAACGTAGAGTGTTTACTGGATCACAAAAACGACTGTAAACAATTGCAGTGCTATACACCAATCACAGTAAGAGGTACGGTCACTGAGAGGTGAAACTAGTCCCTGGATCCAGCAGAGTAGAGCCTCCCAGGGATGGGATGTTATGGTCCCTGACCGTGTCAGATTAGCATTTTGGAGTGTTATATCCTCTCTTGCATGACTGAGTTCATTACAGAGTCCCAGCTTGGCCAGCTGATCCCCATCCCATCCACTGGGGCTCTCATTAGAGCTCAGTACACAGCAAATGGGCTAGATGCAAGACTGACCGGGACTTAAAAGTACAGGGTTCGGTTATAGTGCCCACTTTTGATCTCATCACACTGCATGGATTGAAAGTTAGAGATTTTGAATAAGGTCTGCCTACGGTGCTATCCGAATTCACTTCAAAGACAAAATCCATATCCTTTTACATTACGTGTCATACTTTTAGCTACCTTGGGTTCGACATTTTGCCAATGGTTCTGTCTGGCATTGGCTTTCACTTTGCAGAGATTCTTTCCGGGCCCAGCATGCTTGAACAGTATGTTGGAACACCCATGTAATATCTAAGGTATATCAGTGTGTCAGACCTGCTGCGCTAGGCAACTGTTTAATTGCCTCCAAGACCCTATAGGCTAAGCAAGCGTTAAACAAACCAACACGATAGTTCCTTCCTTCTGGGTTTAGTGTGTCTCGTGGTGATTCAAATGGGTCTGTGTGTGTGTGTTTCCGTGGTGATTGCAGGGGTCTGGCTGGAGGAAGGAGGAAGTGGAGAAAACAGACAGTCATGATGAATGATGTGGCTGTCTGGGGAAGATGCTCTAGGGAGGTTATGTGCTGCTGGACCACTTTTTATGGAGCTAGTCATTTTTTCGACTGTGGCCGTGGCCTCGTCTGGACTGGACTGGATTGAGGGAGAACCACAACGTAGAGTGTTTACTGGATCACAAAAAACGACTGTAAAGTCACAACGGTTTGAGCTAAAAAAACTATTATGACCACGCAGTTGTCAAGTTGGATATCCATTTCCCACTGAGAAAACAATTTCTGTACTTACAACATTCTTATAAATGCATTTTTCATCAGGTTTTTGATTGGCGGACCTTACTTGTTTATTGACATTTGTCAATAAAACTCATGAATACAACTTTTTATATCAAATTGTTTCGTGCTCTACTTGAAAAGAACATGGTAAAACACTTCAATGTGAGGCTAAATATGATTGCAGAGCAAGCATATGAATGAAAGTAGTGAATTTCAGCGTTTTCACTGTAGGAGGCCTCGGACAAATTTTGTTTTTAAGATGCTATTCTCACATTGCTATTCTCTTATTGCAGGATGGATCCCACCACTTGGTACTGCCAAGGTCATGGCATTTGATTTCAAGCTGCCCGTCAGTTTCTTGGCTGTCTGAAAACAACAAGTAGAAAAGGTGAGCTTCTGGTCTGCTTCCTTTACTTCACAGCTCAGTTTTAAATTACATTTGTGAGCAGTGATTGAGAAACTCTCAGCACAGAGCTCTAAAAGGGAAGTCAAGGACAATGAGAACCCGGCATCACAAAGTGAGAGAAATGGGCAGGAAATGAACAAAAGGAAGGATAGTAGAATCATTTTAAACACACAATGACTTGGGTCTCAATTACTGTGTAAAGTGGTATCGGTCAAATATAACCAGTATACAAATCTATCCTACATACAGCATTTTCTATTTGAAAAACTTCCCTGTTAGACAGAATTAGGGTTTTGCAAAGCATTATTGTAAAATGTATTTTGAAGCATTATCAATATCCAATTTTAAAGCAGTGCCTGTTCGAATTCAGGATACCGGGAGTAGTGTGTGAATGTGTGTCATCCTGTGTGTCATCCAGAGCTCTAAACTAGGGCAACAATATTGCAAAGGCTGCATGATGTGTGTGTGTGTGTGTGTGTGTGTGTGTGTGTGTGTGTGTGTGTGTGTGTGTGTGTGTGTGTGTGTGTGTGTGTGTGTGTGTGTGTGTGTGTGTGTGTGTGTGTGTGTGTGTGTGTGTGTGTGTGTGTGTGTGTGTGGAGGGCTCCTGTCGCATGACATCTGATATCGCAGATTTTGGTGGTCAGAATTGAAGAGAGCGCTGGATAATCCAAAATGTTCCCGAACAGGTATTCCAATACATACATATCCAATGATCAATTCCTTTCACTAGGTTCTATACCAATGGCCAATACTAAATGTCCAATATATCAAAAGATAATATCAAATATCGTTATTTGTTAAATATGTAGGCTATTATGGAAACACCCCTCAACGTTACTACTGAGCACGCACACCTAACTGATATCTTTGGACATCACCGGTGGGGGTGAGGAGACCTAAAAATCAGCGATCGATTATGCGTTCCCGTGCTATCAGGTAGTTCCAGACTCACATTAATCATCTCCAATCCAAAATTAAATCTAGAATCGGCTTCCTATATCGCAACAAAGCATCCTTCACTCATTCTGCCAAACATACCCTCGCAAATCTGACCATCCTACCGATTCTCGACTTCGGTGATGTCATCTATAAAATAGCCTCCAACACTCTACTCAACAAACTGGATGCAGTCTATCACAGTGCCATCCGTTTTGTCACCAAAGCCCCATACACTACCCACCATTGCGACCTGTACGCTCTCGTTGGTTGGCCCTCGCTTCATACTCGTCGCCAAACCCACTGGCTACAGGTTATCTACAAGTCTCTGCTAGGTAAAGCCCCGCCTTATCTCAGCTCACTAGTCACCATAGCAGCACCCACTCATCGCACATGCTCCAGCAGGTATATCTCACTGGTCACCCCCAAAGCCAATTCCTCCTTTGGTCGTCTTTCCTTCCAGTTCTCTGCTGCCCATGACTGGAACAAATTGCAAATTCTGAAGCTGGAGACTCACATCTCCCTCACTAGCTTTAAGCACCAGCTGTCAGAGCAGCTTACAGATCACTGCACCTGTACATAGCCCATCTGTAAACAGCCCACCTATCTACCTACCTCATCCCCATACTGGTATTTATTTATTTATTTAGCTCCTTTGCACCACAGTGTCTCTACTTGCACATTCATCTTCTGCCGATCTACCATTCCAGTGTTTAATTGCTATATTGTAATTACTTCGTCACCATGGCCTATTTATTTCCTTAACTTACCTCATTTGCACTCACTGTATATAGACTTTTTGTTTTCTTTTGTTCTACTGTATTATTGACTGTATGTTTTGTTTATTCCTTGTGTAACTCTGTGTTGTTGTGTGTGTCGAATTGCTACACTTTATCTTGGCCAGGTCGCAGTTGCAAATGAGAACTTGTTCTCAACTAGCCTACCTGGTTAAAAAAAGGTGAAATAAAAAATATAAATAAATAAATAAAAAAGTTATCGGAAGTTCGTAGTTCCATCTGGAAAGTTTCACTTGAATGCTCTTAGTCGTAATTTCAAGTGGGAAGCTCAGAGGTAATGTTGTTACCCGAGTTGCCGAGTTGTGACGTTTCACCACTGACCTTTAACCTTTTCTGACCTTTAACCTTTTTTGTTTTTGACAAATACAAACTCATCATTATGCATTTTCAAATACAACAGGTGTAGACTATACTGTGAAATGCTTACTTAACGAGACCTTAACCAACAATCCACAGTTTTAAAAAGTAAGTAAGAAAAATGTGCTAAATAAACTAAAGGAGAAATAGTAACACGATAACATTTCAATAACGAATATGGGTACCAGTACCGAGTCAATGTGCAGGGGTACTGGTGACTCGAGTTAATGTAGGTAGGGGTAAAGTGACTATGCATTGATAATAAACAGAGTAGCAGCGGTGTATGTGAAGAGTGTGAAGGAATGTGAATGTACTGTATATGTGTGTGTGCAGGGCTTCAATATGCGAGTGTGTGTGTGTGCGTGTGTTGGAGTGTCAGTGTACTATGTGTGATTGTGTGGTTAGTGAGTGAGTCCAGTGAGTGTACATCGAGCCTGTGCAAGAGAGTCAGTGCAAAAAAAAGATAAATAAAATAAGGGGGTCAATGTAAATAGTCCGGGTAGCCATTTGAGTAACTGTTTTTCAGTCTTATGGCTTGGGTGTAGAAGCTGTTAAGGAGCCTTTTGATCCCAGAATTGGCACTCCAGTACTGCTTGCCATGCGGTAGCAGAGAGGCCAGTCTATGGCTGTGTTCGAATACCCATACTAACATACTGTATACTACATACTTAATGAGTATATGCTACATATATAATATATATATATATGCTACTATATAATATTAGTTCATTTTAGTATATGTAATATTCATATGTGTAAACATACTGAATTGTAATTGGATGCATTTTACCGCCATATCATACTGTGCTATGATTGGTTAAGACCACCCAAATGGTTAGGTCATGGGCAGTTTGATCCTGGTTGGCGATACATGAACTTGCCAGTTATAGCTGGCTAATAAAGAGCTACCTTAAGAAATATCCTGTAGTACTGCATTGTATTATTTTGTACAAAGTGTGGAAAACAAGACATGGTGTCAGAGTAAAAGGTCTTAAAAGATGCATTTTTCTGGAGTTCCTTCACCTCGAATGGACTGGGAGTCTAAAAACTTACCCGATGCATGGCGTAAGTACAAACAGCATGTGGAGCTAATGTTCACGGGTCCTCTGAAAGACAGAGGAGAAGAGGGAAAATGCAGCTACCTGCTCCTCTGGATCGGTGAAAAAGGGATAGATATTTTCAACACATGGACACTTACTGAGGCTGAATCAAAGGTACTGAAAACATACTAGGATGGTTTTGAAGCATATGTTGCGCCGAAGACCAATACGATTTTCGCTAGGTACAAATTCCATGAGAAAGTACAGGGAGCTAGCGAGTATTTTTAACAGTTTGTGACAGAGCTGCGTCTGCTTGTGAAAGACTGTGATTATGCAAACAATGATGAGATGGTCAGGGACCGTATTGTATTTGGAATACAATACACTCACCGCGAGTGATAGAGAAACTTGAATGTTGGGTCTGAGGTAACGCTGGATAAAGCTATCGCCAGATCTCACGGGCTAGCACAGGCTCAGATGAAAAACTTTTCACGCGGCAGCACGAGCGCATCACGTGAACAAGCAGTGCACGCAGTCAGGCAGACATCAAAGCACACCTCCGGTGCACAGAGAGCGCGTTTTAGAACGGAGAAAGACATAACTCCAAAACAGAGCGACACAGACTCAAAACGCCCAAAAACATGTGGATATTGTGGATACAAAGTGCATGTCGAACAAGGAAATTGCCCAGCTAAAGGCAAACAGTGTATTAAATGTAGAACATGGAATCACTTTGCAAGAGTGTGCAGAGCTTACTGTGGAAAAACAGTACACACAGTGAGTGAAGATGAAATGCCAATCAAAGAGTCAAACGCTGATGAACTGTTTATTGATTCAGTGACACAGAAAATTCAAATATCTGAGACAGAGCAAGCCTTTGCTGACATTGAGACAGGAAAACAAGGCACAGAGCTAAAGTTCAAACTGCACAAGTAAACATTATTCCTCTGAATAAGTACCACAGTTTGACATTTGAGTGCGAGCTACAGCCCACCACGCGCAGACTGACTAGCTATGGTGGTGAACAGCTCCCAGTAGAAGGCACATGCACTTTCAAATGTTGGACTTTTATGTTGTTGACACTAGAGCACCTGCAGTGCTAGCATGTTTAGACGTGGACCTCATCAAGCTAGTTTTATCAGTGACAGAACCAGTAGAGACTGTAGAGAAATGCTAATTCTTATGTAGGTGACCAAACTATTGTTGATAAAGGGCTACAACTCAGAGTTGAGCCTGTGGGGTCCCCTACAGGATAGCTCCCGCATTACACTAATGGCCAAAACCAGCGCACACACACATGATCTCCGTTGTCTCTGAACGTTGAATGCCCGAAGAGGATTCTACGATGACGGACAGACTACTGAGCCAATGGCGGAAGACTACAGACTACACCCCAGATGAACCAATCCAAAGATCCGATCTTCCAGAATCAACCTACATTCTTTCCTATATAATAGTGGTGTACTGATTGTAACGGTCTCTTCTTCGTCTGCGCTTCCGTACGAACCAGCGGGAGAGCCGTAATTACGTTGTTCTAGATATCTTCACTCTGAATAAACTGTAGCTTGTCATACAATTTACCACCTTGTCTGAATCGATCCTTGACCGACTCGTCCGTCTACATATCCAATTACTAACAAGACAGACAATTTACTGGAGGAGTTTGCTGATGTTTTTACGGGAATAGGATTATTCCCAGGAGAATGTACCATTCACCTTGACCCAGACGCAACCCCTGTGGTCTACCCACCGAGAAAGATTCCCCTTGCTCTCCGTGCCTGTCTGAAGGTAGAGTTGGAGAGCATGGAGCAATCTGACATAGTCACCAAGGTTACAGAACCGACTGACTGGGTAAACGCGTTAGTGTTGGTAGAGAAACCACGCACAGGCAAGCTCCGAGTATGCCTCGACCCAAGAGGCTTGAACAGGGCTATCAAATGCCCCCAATACCCTTTCCCGACTCTAGATAGCATCACACACAAGTTAGCGGGAGCACACTCCTTCAGTGTCATGGACGCTAGATCAGGCTATCAAGCTCACAGAAGAGTCATCTAAGCTCACAACATTCAACACACCGTTTGGACGCTACAGGTTCTGTCGCCTGCCTTTTGTGATTATCTGAGCCCAAGACAAGTTTCAGCGAAAGATCGACAAAGTGTATGAAGGCCTCGACGGAGTTGTGGCCATTGTGGATGACATCCTTGTCTATGGTCGAACCAAAGAGGAGCACGACCGAAACCTCCGCACGATGCTGCAAAGGTCCCGCGAGAGAGGAGTCTGGCTCAACCCTGAGAAGAGCACAGTCGGTGCTACAGAGGTCAGCTACTTCGGACATCTTCTCACAGCAAATGGAATCAAGCCAGATCCACAGAAGCCATAAAATAAATGGACCCACCAAAGAACCGTGCAGAGCTGGAAACAGTGCTTGGCATGGTCAACTACTTAGTCAAGTTCGCACCCAGCCTCTCCAATGCTAATGCACCCCTGCGTCAACTGCTAAAGTGGTCCAGTGAGTTTCTCTGGGACAAGCAACACAACATTGCTTTCCAGAATGTGAAAGAATTGATCACGAGAGAACCAGGACCAATCCTTGCCTACTACGACCCCGACAAAGAGCTGACTCCAAGTGGACGCGTCGAAGTATGGACTAGGTGCAGCGCTACTGCAAGAAGGAAAGCCCATCGGCTACGCTTCCAAATCTCTCACAGACTGTGAAATGAACTACGCTCAAATCGAAAAGGAGCTCTACGCCAAAATGTTCGGATGTAAACGTTTCCATCAGTACATATGGACGACAAGTCATTGTGGAATCCGACCACAAGACCCTTGAGTCAATTATGAAGAAACCACTAGCCGCAGCCCCCCCAAGGCTGCAGAGAATGATCCTTCAATTACAAAAATACGACTTCACAATCACTCACCATCCAGGCAAAGACATCCCTGTCGCAGACACACTCTCCAGGAAGTTTCTTACTTATAAGGACAGCAGCCTCAGAGAAGGCATGGACATGCAAGTGCACACTGTGTACAGCAACTTACCAGTTAGTGACACAAAACTGAAGGAGATCCAAGCAGAAGCAGGAAAGGACTCACAACTCGCACAGCTGAGGAAAGTCTTGCAGGATGGATGGCCTGAGGAGAGGAGAAAATGCACTCACAGCGTCTCAGAATTCTGGACCATCGTGATGAACTATCACAGATCAACGGAATAATTTTCAAAGGCGAGAAAATCATTATTCCTACCAGTCTCAGAGAAGAGATTTTGACAAAGATCCATGCTGGACACATGGGCATGGAAAAGGGCAGACAGAGAGCACAGGACATTTTGTTTTGGCGCTGAATGTGCAAACAAATAGAGGACATTGTTGGTAAATGCGCCATATGTCTTGAACGACGCCCCTCAAACACCAAAGAGCCAATGTTACCTCACTATATCCCAGACCGACCCTGGCAGGTCGTGGCAACCGATCTGTCCACCTGGAACAACGAGGACTACATTGTAACAGTGGACTACTACAGCAGATACTTTGAACTCGACAAGCTTCACAGCATCACATCTGCAGCTGTGATACACAAGCTGAAAGCAGAGTTTGCCAGGCATGGCATTGTAGAGACTTTAATATCTTACAATGGGCCCTGTTACAAATCAAATGAGTCTGAATCCTTCACAAAAGCATGGGAGTTTACACATGTCACCACAAGCCCACATTACCCTCAAAGTAATGGCCTTGCTGAAAAATCTGTGCAGATTGCTAAATCACTCATGGACAAAGCAAAAGCAGACAAGACAGACACCTACCTCAGTCTCCTTGAATACTGCAACACTCCAGTTGACAACTTCAAATCACCAGCCCAGCTGTTGATGAGCTGCAGACTTCGCTCAATCCTTCCCAGCACCAACCAGCAGCTGCAACCTGAGGTCGTCAGCTACAAGGAAATGCATGAAAAACGTGCACAGAGACAACAACAACAAAAGCGATACTACGACAGGTCAGCTAGACCACTGCCACCACTGATCGACGGAGAGTCAGTTAGAATCTAGGACAGTCGTCATCCAGCTAGCTGACACTGAACGTTCATATCACGTCGTCACCTACTGAACACAAAAGAACAACACACTGATGAGATGAACTGTTCCCCTGAAAGAGAACGTGATGGACTAAACACACACAGCACAACATACACCATTCTTACCTGCAACACCACAATAACTGTTGACTTACACAGAAGCATGCTCAGCATCATATCGCACAAGGTCAGGAAGAGAGGTCAAGCCCAGAGCTGTCCTAGACCTGTGAAATGTCAAAGGGTGTAGGCAGATCGCTGCCCTAAAAGAGTTCCAGACTGAAAACTTGTTATTGAAAGTTCACTTGAAATGCTTTTGTATTGTATTTGTTTGAAATGTTAAGATGTTATTTCTATAGTGAAAGCTGAGTTGCTGAGAATCCCTTGCTGAAAAGTAACAGTATGTTGGATTATTGTTTCAGAGTGTAACGGCCGGGGTGTAGTGGAGGAAGAAGTCAGGCGCAGGAAGCAGAGAGTTCAGGGTAGCGCTATTTTTAATGCACCACAACAGTGAAACGACGCCAACCCAAACAAATGCCCCAAACACGGGGAACTTAAACACTCCAGCAAAATACAAACACACGGACAACCGTGACCTACAGCCGTGTACACACGTACGCTGAAATAATCCCGCCCAACCAGCAGACGGGCCGGCTGGTAAATAAAGCCCAACCAATTAGCCTAAACTAAACACAGGTGCTAAACACTAAACACTAAACACCCAGAAAGGGGGGAAAAGGGATCAGTGGCAGCTAGTAGGACAGTGACGACAACCGCAGAGCGCCACCCGAGCAGGAAGGGGAGCCACCTTCGGTAGGAGTCGTGACACAGAGTCTTTGTTGATTCAGTTGGTGTAGTATGCAATATAAATGGTTACTTACCTTGAGTTCAAACTACAGAGCATGTATTCAAAAGAAACGCTTAGAATATGTAAACATTTTTCTTTTGTTTTAAAAGAAGGGGGATGTAATATTCATATGTGTAAACATACTGAATTGTAATTGGATGCATTTTACCGCCATATCATACTGTGCTATGATTGGTTAAGACCACCCAAATGGTTAGGTCATGGGCAGTTTGATCCTGGTTGGCAATACGTGAACATGCCAGTTATAGCTGGCTAATAAAGAGCTACGATAAGAAATATCCTGTAGTACTGCATTGTATTATTTTGTACAAAGTGTGGAAAACAAGACAGTATACTGTAGCAAACGGTATCCTTTCAGTTGATCATACTAGCGTAGCGCTACTCATGTCTACCGGACATTGATGCTGTTGCTATGCAACCTCTTGCTAGCTTGTTAGCATAACAAATTACTAGCTAGACGTTTTATGACATCGGGTGTGTTCGTAAATTCAATCTGGAATGCCAGAGTGCGCTTTGGGCATTTCTAAAATGTCAGTGAAGACACTTGCAAGCTGGCCAGGGCATGCTCTGAGTTAGTTTGTCTAAATAAACGTTGTACAATTAAAGGTCAAAAACACTCACTTCAAAACAGTCATCAATAATCTAATGAGTTCAGGGCTTGTGAAGTTATACAAAGGCTATACAGTGCATTCGGAAAGTATTCAGATCCCTTTTTCCATATTTTGTTACAGCCTTATTCTAAAATGGATAAAATAGTTTTTTCCCTCATCAATCTATACAATCTATACTCAATAATGACAAAGCAAAACAAATGTGCCAATGTATTACACATTTAACATAACTATTTAGACCCTTTGTTGAAGCACCTTTGGCACCAATTACAGCCTCAAGTCTTCTTGGGTATGGCGCTACAAGATAGGCACACCTGTATTTGTGGAGTTTCTCCCATTCTTCTCTGCAGATTATCTCAAGCTCTGTCAGGTTGGATGGGGAGCGTTGCTGCACAGATATTTTCAGGTCTCTCCAGAGATGTTCAATCGGGTTCAAGTCCGGGCTCTGGCTGGGCCACTCAAGGACATTCAGAGACTTGTCCCGAAGCCACTCCTGCATTGACTTGGCTGTTAGCTTAAAGGTTGTTGTCCTGTGGGAAGGTGAACCTTCGCCCCAGTCTGATGTTCTGAGCGCTCTGGAGAAGCTTTTCATCAAGGATCTCTCTGTACTTTGCTTCACTCATCTTTCCCTCGATCCTGACTAGTCTCCCAGTTCCTGCAGCTGACCTCCATCATGTTCACGTGCCCTTCTCCCCACAGCATGATGCTGCCACCACCGTGCTTTACCATAGGGATGGTGCCAGGTTTCCTCCAGATGTGACGCTTGGCATTCAGGCCAAAGAGTTCAATCTTGGTTTCATCGGACCAGAGAATCTTGTTTTATCATGGACTGAGAGTCCTTTTGGTGCCTTTTGACAAACTCCAAGCGGGCTGTCATGTGCCTTTTACTGAGGAGTGGCTTCCGTCTGGCAACTCTACCATAACGGCCTGATTGGTGGAGTGCTGCAGAGATGGTTGTCCTTCTGGAAGATTCTCCCATCTTCACAGAGGTACTTTGGAGCTCTTGATCAGGGAGATGACCAAGAACCCCATAGTCACTCTGCTCTTCCTTATTGCTCAGTTTTGCCGGGCAGCCAGCTCTAGGAAGAGTCTTGGTGGTTACAAACTTCTTCCATTTAAGAATGATGGAGGTCACTGTGTTCTTGGGCACCTTCAATGCTGCAGAAATGTTTTGGTACCCTTCCCCAGATCTGAGCTTCGACTCAATCCTGTCTTGGAGCTCTGCAGACAATTCTTTTGACCTCATTACTTGCTTTTTGCTCTGACATATCCTTTCAACTGTGGGACATTATATAGACAGGTGTGTGCATTTACAAGTCATGTCCAGTCAATTGAATTTATCACAGGTGGACTCCAATCAAGTTGTAGAGACATCTCAAGGATGATCAATGGAAACAGGATGCATCTGAGCTCAATTTCGAGTCTCATAGCAAAGGGTCTGAATGTTTTTGTATTTGCTATTTATTTCAAAAAATCTGTTTTCGCTTTGTCATTATATGTGTATATTGATTTATCCATTTTAGAATAAGGCTGTAACAAAATGTGGAAAAAGTGAAGGGGTCTGAGTACTTTTTGAATGCACTGTAAGCCTTCCACAGCCATAAGACCCACTAAAAATGTATTTTATTTTGTCAAAATAGTTGAACCTGCTTTTTTGGTGTTGCAATAATCACTAATCTGGCTTTCAAGTCTGTCTTTGAAAATGCCCATTTTTGTTAAGAATTAAACTAAAACCACATTGACTAATAATGACTAACTTCTTGAAGTAGGCGTTAGGCTATAGACACAGGTCTCATCAACAATCTCTCAAGCCCACGTGTTAGGGATTAGCCAGCTAATCTTTATATTTCAAGTATAGTCAACTTGGATCTATTTGCTAGCTAACAAGGTTGAACAGTTTAATTGTTATGAAAACACCCTTCTGTCTGTCTCCAACTGTTTTAAAGGCTGTTAGCCTGTCCAGTTTGTTCAGATGTTGAAATCAAACGGCCTACCTTATTTCTCAGAATGAGAACAAGTTGCCAATTCCTTATACAATTGTGTTTTATGCTTATTGCACATTTATAAAACAGACTAGACAACTAGTATAGCAGTCTTTGGCTAAAATTCTACTAGCGGTATGTGGTACCCCAATGCTGTGCACAACAAACTGGACATTAATTTTCCAGAATTAATGCTCATTAATACTCTCGCTTTAGTAGTGTCTGCTCTGCGCACAATTTTAGTAGTTGAGACGTAAAAAGGGCATCGTTAGAAGAGTTAACTACTCTATTACAGTCTTTTTTAAATGCTCAATGTGTTTTGGTGTCCTTATGACCGATTCTGTTTGACCAAACCTCAAATGCAAATAGCTGAAATAGTTGAATCTGCTTGTAGGAGAGGAAGATCTCTCAACTTTGTTGGCATAAGAGGCAGGGAGAGGGGCTTGGTGTGTGTGTAAACCATAGAGGAAGAGGCTTCAGTCTCGCTAAAGTATGTCCAAAATAAGGCCAATGTGGTTCTATGGACTTATTTTGGACCTTAGCGTGTCTTCTACCTTCCGACTTTGGGACAACAAGTACCATTGTTAGGGCGGGGACGTGTATCTCGTCATAATATACAGATCTCTGGTGTAACTGGGAAGGTGCACACAGCACAAAGGGGCGAAGGGGAGGAGACCAAAAATACAACATGAGAACAAGCAGACATAAACGCTCATAAAAACAAAATCCCTACTCTGAGTACGTGTCCTGAACTCAGGTGAGCAAAACCTTGAGACTTCCTTAATATTAGAGATTGTTCATTAGTTGTGCAATTCTGTTATTTTTTGGGTGCGTTATGTACATAATGTTGCTGCTACCGTCTCTCAGAAAATCGATTTCTCACCACGGACTGGAAGAAGATTTTTCCTTTAATGAGTCAGACGAGAAGGATATCCTGCTTTCACTGGAACAGGCCCAGATCCACGCCTTTTGCGTGAAGAAAAGTCGCAGAAAAAGGGGACGCAGATCGGGGATCCTTCTGAGATTCCGGAGGCGAGCGAGCAAACTCCCAATGCCTTCCATTCTTCTAGCTAACATGCAGTCTTTGGAAAATAAAATTGATGACCTACTATTAAGATTATCCTACAAACGGGACATTAAAAACTGTAACATCTTATGTTTCACTGAGACGTGGCTGAACGACGAAATGGACAACATAGAGCTGGCGGGATATTCCATTCACCGGCAGAACAGAGACACTACCTCTGGTAAGACGAGGGGTGGGGGTGTGTGTCTTTTTGTCAATAACAGCTGGTGCGCAATGTCTAATATTAAAGAAGTCTCGAGGTATTGCTCGTCTGTGGTAGAGTACCTTATGATAAGCTGTCGAGCACACTATCTACCAAGAGAGTTATCATCTGTGTTATTAGTAGCCATCTATTTACCACCACAAAGCAAAGCTGGCACTAAGACCGCTCTCAACCAACTCTATTAGGCCATAAGCAAAGAAGAAAATGCTCACCCAGAAGTGGCGCTCCTAGTGGCCGGGGACTTTAATGCAGGCAAGCTTAAATCAGTTTTACCACATTTTTACCAGCACGTCACATGTGCAACCACGGAAAACAAAATTCTAGACCACCTTTACTCCACACACAGACATGCATACAAAGCTCTCCCCTGCTCTCCATTTGGCAAATCTGACCATAATTCTATCCTCCTGATTCCTGCTTACAGGCAAAAACTAAAGGCAGGAAGTACCAGTGACTCGCTTAATACGGAAGTGGTGAGAATACTATGCTACACTACAGGACTGTTTTGCTAGCACAGACTGGAATATGTTCCGGGATTCATCTAATGGCATTGAGGAATACACCACCTCAGACATCGGCTTCATCAATAAGTGCATCGATGACATCGTCCCCGCAGTGGCTGTATGTACATTTCCCAACCAGCCATGGATTACAGGCAACATCTGCATCGAGCTGAAGGCTAGAGCTGCTGCTATCAAGGAGTGGGAGACTAATCCGGACGCTTATAAGAAATTCCGCTATGCCCACAGACGAACCATCAAACAAGCAAAGCGTAAATACAAGATTAAGATTGAATCCTACTACACCGGCTCTGATGCTCGTCGGATGAGGCAGGGCTTGAAAACTATTACGCACTACAAAGGGAAACCCAGACGCGAGCTGCCCAGTGACACGAGCCTACCAGACGAGCTAAATGCCTTTTTATGCTAGCTTTGAGGTAAGCAATGATGAAGCATGCATGAGAGCTGTTCTGGATAACTGTGATAACGCTCTCGGTAGCCGATGTGAACAAAACCTTTAAACAGGTTAACATTCACAAAGCCGCTGGGCCAGATAGATTACCAGGACTTCTACTCAAAGCATGCGCGGACCAACTGTCAAGTGTCTTCACTGACATATTCAACCTCTCCCTGATCAAGTCTGTATTACCTACATGTTTCAAGCAGACCACCATAGTCCCTGTGCCTAAGGAAGTGAAGGTAACCTGCTTAAATGATTAGCTCCCCGTGGCACTCACGTCGGTAGCCATGAAGTGCTTTGAAAGGCTGGCCATGGCTCACATCAACAGCATCCTCCCAAACAACCTAGACCCACTCCAATTCGCATACCGCCCCAACAGATCCAATCTCAATCGCACTCCACACTGCCCTTTCTCACCTGGACAAAAGGAACACATATGTGAGAATGCTGTTCATTTACTACAGCTCAGCGTTCAACACCATAGTGCCCACGAAGCTCATCACTAAGCTCACTAAGCTAAGGACTCTGGGACTAAACACCTCCCTCTGCAACTGGATCCTGGACTTCCTGACGGGCTGCCCCCAGGTGGTAAGAGTAGGCAACAACACGTCTGCCACGCTGATCCTTAACACTGGGGCCCCACAGGGGTGTATACTTAGTCCCCTCCTATATTCCCTGTTCACCCACGACTGCATGGCCAAACATGACTCCAACACCATCATTAAGTTTGCTGATGACACAACAGTGGTAGTCCTGATCACCGACAACAATGAGACGGCCTATAGGGAGGAGGTCAGAGAACTGTCAGTGTGGTGCCAGGACATCAACCTCTCACTTAATGTGAGCAAGACAAAGGAGCTGATCGTGGACTGGAGGAAAAGGTGGGCCGAATAGGCCCCCATTAACATCAATGGGGCTGTAGTGGAGCGGGTCGAGAGTTTCAAGTTCCTTGGTGACCACATCACCAACAAATTATCATGGTCCAAACATACCAAGACAGTCGTGAAGAGGGCACGACAAAAACCTTTTTCCCCTCAGGAGACTGAACATTTTTGGCATGGGTCCCCTGATCGTCAAAAGGTTCTACAGCTGCAGCATCGAGAGCATCCTGACCGGTTGCATCACCGCCTGGTATGGCAACTGCTCGGCATCTGTCCGTAAGGCGCTAGAGAGGGTAGTGCAATCGGCTCAGTACATTACTGTGGCCAAGCTTCCTGCCATCCAGGACTTATATAATAGGCAGTGTCAGAGGTAAGCCCATAAAATTGGCAGAGACTCCAGTCACCCAAGTTCTAGACTGTTTTCTCTGCTACCTCACAGCAAGCGGTACCGGAGCACCAAGTCTAGGACCAAAGGCTCCTCAACAGCTTCTACCGCCAAGCCATTAGACTGCTGAGCAATTCTTAAAAATCATCCCCCCCCCCCCGTTGTACACTGCTGCTACTCGCTGCTTGTTTGTTACCTATGCATGGTCACTTCGCCCCCACCTACATGTACAGATTACCTCAACTAGCCTGTACCCCTGCACACGGACTCTGTACCGGTGCCCCCTGTATATAGCCTCATTATTGACATTCTTATTGTGTTACTTTTTATTATTACTTTTTATTTCAGCCTACTTGGTAAATATTTTCTTCTTCTTGAACTGCACTGTTGGTTAAGTGCTTGTAAGTAAGCATTTAATGGTAAAGTCTACACTTGTATTCGGCGCATGTGGCAAATAAAGTTTGATTTGATTTATAGTTTCCCACTTACCACAAGCATGTGAATGCCCCGATAATATAACTTTAAACTATAACAAACAATTTAACATTTCTACTCTAGTGTAATCTTTTGCATAACAACTGTGGAACATGTTTAGCTATAGGAATATGCTTGTACAGTACATGCTAGCAACACAAGTAAACATTAGCAAACATTCCAAATCTGTGTTTGGCGCCAAATGAGGGGATAGGAATCACGTCCCAATGATATCTCCTTTCTCCTGCAGTGTGCACTCACTCGTTCACTACTTCCCACAAATCTAAAAGCATTGGATTGGTGGAGAAGTGGGTGAGTGGAGGTTTCCACCTTATTTCTTATTCCAGTAAATTCCTTTCATTTCAGTGAAGGGAAGTGAACAGGTGCACACTTTGGGAGTAAAGAAAGATAATTGGGATACAGCATTATCACAGTCTTGTTTGTATGTGTGCATGTGATGTTGTAATAAATGTATGGATCTGGGTGACCCTGTCTCCTCTCTCATCTCTCTTCTCTCTTCTCCCTCCCCCGGCCACAGTCCGATATCAGGCCCGACGTCCAGTGAGAAGGAGATAATCCACAGTGTGTGTGTGTGCTTGCGATGTCGTGTGTGCGTGCAACGTTGTGTGTGCGACGCTGTGTGCATGTGTCTGTGTGGGAAGTACACTGTGTTTGTATGTGTATCTGTGTCTGTAATTGTACAGATTTCTAGGTAACACTGTGTCCTCCATTCTCTCTCTCTCTCGCTCCTCTCCTCTTTTTCTCTTGCTGGCCTGACCAGTAGGGTATCATTCCTCGTTGCCTAATGTCCAGTGAGGAGGAGATGGACCAGAACTTTTGTGTGTGTACATGTGTATAAAGTACACTGTGTAATATTTATTTTCTCCTCTCTCTTCTCACCTCTCTTCGCTCCTTTCTCCCCTCCCTCCCCAGGCAACAGCGTAGTACGGTATCATACCTCGAAGCGCAACGTTGAGTCCAGAGATGACGTGTGTGTGTGTGTGTGTTTGTGTGTGTTAGTCTTTTATGTGTGAAGTACACTGTCAATGTGTGTATCTATGGTCGGTTACAGTATAATGAAGCCCTATAACACTGTGTCCTCTATCCCTGGCCCGACCACAGTAGAGTCCAGCATGCCTCGTAGCCAGACCTTCAGAGTTTGTACAGATGAAGTCGGAAGTTTACATACACTTAGGTTGGAATCATTAAAACTCTTTTTTTTTCAACCACTCCACACATTTCTTGTGAACAAACTATAGTTTTGGCAAGTCGGTTAGGACATCTACTTTGTGCATGACACAAGTCATTTTTCCAACAGTTGTTTACAGACAGATTATTTCAGTTAGAATTCACTGTATCACAATTCCAGTGGGTCAGAAGTTTACATACACTACGTTGACTGTGCCTTTGAACAGCTTGGAAAATTCCAGAAGATTATGCTGATAGGCTAATTGACATCATTTGAGTCAATTGGAGGTGTAACTGTGGATATATTTCAAGGCCTACCTTCAAAATTAGTGCCTCTTTGCTTGGCATCATGGGAAAATCAAAATAAATCAGCCAAGACCTTTGTAGACCTCCACAGGTCTGGTTCATCCTTGGAAGCAATTTCCAAACGCCTGAAGGTACCACGTCCATCTGTACAAACAATAGTACGCTAGTATAAACACCATGGGACCACGCAGCCGTCATACCGCTTAGGAAGGAGAAGCGTTCTGTCTCCTAGAGATGGATGTACTTTGGTGCGAAAAGTGCAAATCAATTCCTGAACAACAGCAAAGGACCTTGTGAAGATGCTGAAGGAAACAGGTACAAAAGTATCTATATCCACAGTAAAATGAGTCCTATATCGACATAACCTGAAAGGCCGCTCAGCAAAGAAGAAGCCACTGCTCCAAAACCGCCAGAAAAAAGCCAGACTACGGTTTGCAGCTGCACATGGGGACAAAGATCGTACTTTTTGAGAAAATGTCCTCTGGTCTGATGAAACAAAAATAGAACTGTTTGGCCTTAATGACCATCGTTATGTTAGGAGGAAAAAGGGGGAGGCCTGCAAGCCGAAGACACCATCCCAACCGTGAAGCATGGGGGTGGCAGCATCATGTTGTGGGGGTGCTTTGCAGCAGGAGGGACTGGTGCACAAAATAGATGGCATCACGAGGCAGGATAATTATGTGGATGTATTGAAGCTGCATCTCAAGACATCAGTCAGGAAGTTCAAGCTTGGTCACAAATGGGTCTTCCAAATGGACAATAACCCCAAGCATACTTACAAAGTTGTGGCAAAATGGCTTAAGGACAACAAAGTCAAGGTATTGGAGTGGCCATCACAAAGCCCTGACCTCATTCCTATAGAAAATGTGTGGGCAGAACTGAAAAAGAGTGTGCGAGCAAAGAGGCCTACAAACCTGACTCAGTTACATCAGCTCTGTCAGGAGGAATGGGCCAAAATTCACCCAACTTATTGTGGGAAGCTTGTGGAAGGCTACCCGGAACTTTTGACCCAAGTTAAATAATTTAAAGGCAATGTTACCAAATACTAATTGAGTGTATGTAAACTTCTGACCCACTGTGAATGTGATGAAAGAAATAAAAGCTGAATTAATGTAACGGCGTTTGTTGAAGGAGAGTCGGACCGAAATGCAGCGTGGTGGTTACTCATGACTTTAATGGAAAAGTGAACACATGAAATAACTATACAAAAATACAAAACAACAAACGGAACGTGAAACTTAATTACAGCCTATCTGGTGAAACTACACAGAGACAGGAACAATCACCCACGAAATACAAGGTGAAACTCAGGCTACCTAAATACGGTTCCCAATCCGAGACAACGAGAATCACCTGACTCTGATCGAGAACCGCCTCAGGCAGCCAAGCCTACACTAGACACACCCCTAATCAACCACAATCCCAATGCCTATAAAACCCCAATACGAAACACAACACATAAACCCATGTCACACCCTGGCCTGACCAAAATATATAACGAAAACACAAAACACTATGACCAAGGCGTGACAGAACCCCCCCCCCCCCCCAAGGTGCGGACTCCCGGACGCACCTCAAAACCATAGGGAGGGTCCGGGTGGGCGTCTATCCATGGTGGCGGCTCCGGCTCGGGACGTGGACCCCACTCCATAAATGTCATAGTTCCTCCCCTTCGCGTCCTGGGATAATCCACCCTCGCCGCCGACCATGGCCTAATAGTCCTCACCCAGAACCCCACAGAACTGAGGAGCAGCTCGTGACTGAGGGGCATCTCGGGACTGAGGGACAGCTCGGGACAATTAAATCATTCTCTCTACTATTATTCTGTCGTTTCACATTCTTAAAATAAAGTGTTGATCCTAACTGACTAAGACAGGGAATTCTTTACTGTGATTAAATGTCAGGAATTGTGAAAGACTGATCCGACTTCAACTGTATGTGTGTTTGTAGTATATACTGTATAATGTACACTGTGTAGCACTGTCTCTCCAGTAGACTATCATGCCTCGGAGTCCTACGTCCAGTGAGGAAGAAATGGCCCAGAGTGTCTCTGACGGGTCTGGAGGTTTTGAGACAGACAGCTCCAAGGAGGAGGCTGGCCATGGAGGACCTGGAGGGGAAAGGGCCAGCAGAAGGACCGACAGGAGAGCAGAGAAGGATAAGGCCACCCGCAGGGAGTCACTGGTCTTCTGTGTGGTCATCCCTGACCTGCAGCAGTCTGTGAGTATACACTTCTGTCTCATTAAACTGTTTTTCTCATCATACTGCAGGAATATGCTATCTAAATCCAGTTCGAAGTCAAAACATAAGCACGTTTCACTTTCCATTTGTGTTGTCATACCTGACCGACAGCAATCCATGAGTAGGGACAGGGACATTGTATATATATATATTTTTCATATTAGTCATTTAGTAGACAGCCTTTTCCAGAGTGACATACAATCAGTGCATTCGACTAAAATAGTTAAAACGATGCAGAAACTTGAAAAAGAAAAGGAGAGCCTCACACTATGAGCTCAAAAGCAATAATTTAATAACCAACATTTCGACAGACAAGCTGTCTTCATCAGAGTATAATGACAAACACTGCAGGTCATTAGTTTATATCGCTTGGAAGGACACACACATGTGTCTGTAATCATGGCCGGGTGTGGAACAACGACCACATCACAATCATTACAAGTAAAACATCTTCAAAAAAACAGCAGCTATCTGCGAAATCAGTGCTAATGAGAGTAGAAAAATAATTGGGATGCTTCATGCTGGTTGGAATTACGACATACCGGTAGTTGTTTCTGCAGTTTGTTACTGCGTTTTGCTTATATGAAAGACTAAACCATAGGCTAGTAAAATTGTAAGTAAAGCACAAAGCTGTTAAAAAAACGAGGTCATAGCAATCGTGGGATATTTACGCCAACCTAGCTGCAAACAGTCAACGTGAAAGAGCGAGCTACAATTGCTATGTACTGTATAATGTATAAACTGAAAGTCAGACTGTTCTCAGCCAAGCAATTAGATAGATACAGTGCCTTCAGAAAGTATTCACACCCCTTGACTTTTTCTACATTTAGTTGTGTTACAGACTGAATTTATTATGGATGAAATTGAGTTTTTTTTCCACTGTCCTACACACAATACTCCATAGTGTCAGAGTGGAATTATGTTTTTATTTATTAATTTTTTTATGTTTACAAATTAATAAAAACTGAAAAGCTGAGATGTATTGAGTTAATACGTATTCACCCCCTTTGTTGTGTCAAGCCTAAATAGGTTCAGGAGTAAAAATGTGCATAGCAAGTCACCCAATGCATGACATGGACACACTCTGTGTGCAATAATATTATATAACATGGTTTTTGAATGACTACCTCATCTCTGTACCGCACATATACAGTTATCTTTAAGGTCCCTCAGTCGAGCAGTGAATTTCAAACACAGAATCAACCACAAAGACCAGGGAGGTTTTCCAATGCCTCTCAAAGAAGGGCACCTATTGGTAGATGGGTAAAAATAAAATAAAAAGCAGACATTGAATATCCCTTTGAGCATGGTGAAGTTATTAATTACGCTTTGGCTAGTGTATCCATGTTATGGGAATGCTTGTAATCGTTAAGAACTGGGGAGTTTTTCAGGATAAAAAGGAAACGGAATTGAGCTCCGGACAGGCAAAATTCGAGAGGAAAAACCTGGTACCGTCTGCTTTCCATTAGGCACTGGTAGATGAATTTACCTTTCAGCAGAACAATAACGTAAAACACAAGGCCAAATCTACACTGGAGTTTCTTACCAAGAAGACAGTGAATGTTCCTAAATGGCTGAGTTACAGCTTTGACTTAAATCTACTTGAATATCTATGGCAAGACATGAAAATAGTTGTCTAGTAATGATCAACAATCAACTTGACAGAGCTTGAAGAAATCTGAAAAGGATCATGGGCAAATGTTGCATAATCCGGGTGTGGAAAGCTCTTAGAGACTTACCCAGAAAGACACACAGCTGTAATCGCTGCTAAAGGTTCTTCTACAAAGGATTGACTCAGGGGTGTGAATACTTACATACATGAGATATTTCTATGTTTCCTTTTCAATACATTACGACATTCCTCTAAAAACACGTTTTTACGTTGTCGTTATGGGGCATTGGGTGTAGATGGGTGTAAAAATGTATCATTTAATCCATTTTGAATTCAGGCTGTAACACAACAACATGTGGAATAAGTCGAGGCATATGCATACTTTCTGAAGGCTCTGTATGTAAGAGGGAGAAAGAAAACAATTGAAAATCAGTAGCTTGGTTATTCAGCCACAAAACACATCTTTTCTTGCTGAGAAGAAGTGCTGTTGTTTTTCAAATTCCTTATCAGAAATGAACATGCACTCTCATATAAACCCACTAGGATTTTCTCGATAACAGCATAATCCATTGCTATAATCCTTACTAATTGATTGAGCTAATTCCAGTTATTGTTTCCTTCCACCAATACTGTGTAGTGTGCACCTCTGCCAAATGACTTCATGAATATGGAATGATCATTTTTTTGTCCAGCTTCTTTTGGGAAGAGGCTAGCTAATTACTGAAACAGAATATCATTCGTAGACATTTCCATACTGTTCTATACAGGACTTCCTAGTCTATTCTACTGTAAATAAAATACTATATTCACAGCCATTGTCTCACTGGCAGGGAGACGTGTGCTATTGTTTGTCCAGGTCCATCTGTTACCACCTGCTGCCAGAATGGAACATCTGCATGTGTGTGTTAGAAGCAGAAATGCATGCTTTTTAAACCCAACGCCACCTGTCCTCTAATGTTTTGGAGCAGAAATGTATGTTTAAACTCCAGGTTTGGTATGTTAGCATGATCTTTGCATATGTTGTCTTTGTTTTGGAGCAGACATGTATGAGGTTTAAACCCGAGGCCACCGTATGGGTTGCTAAACAGCAGATCCTGTGTACACTGACCCAGACGTTGAGGGACGTGCTGAACTATGGCCTGTTTCAGCCCGCCGTGGAGGGCCGCAAGTCTGGCTTCCTGGACGAAGAGCGCCCCCTCAAAGACTACCCTACTCCCGCCAGCATCAAGGGGGTTCCAACTCTGGAGGTACAGTAAAAGTACTGCTTTGATCCATCCCTCAGGTCCAGCCCTAACCCTAGCCCGAGTCCTAACTCTAACCCTCAGACTAACTCACCCACCGGCAGCAAAGGGATCCCAACTCTGGTTGTACAGAAAAAAGTATTGCACCGTTAGTCTGTATTATTAAAACGCACATCCATCACTGATTGCCTCACCACATGCAGTACCTTCATCAGGCTATTACGTTTTGATCAAAGAGTGGATCTTCGTCTTTTCAAATAGATGCGCTCCTGGCTCAAAACATTACACTATAAAGTATGTGGTAGAGCAATCGTGTGTGCATTGCAGGCCCTACTTAAATAATCCAGTACAGCTCCATCCCTCAAGTCCAGTCCTCCTGTATTGGCAAACGTAAGTCACTGATTGCTCGACAACAGACCTTTATTAGGCGAGCACAATGTTGTTATGGATTGTGTGTGTGTGTGCCCTACTTCCTCCATCCAGCACTGCTCCATCCCGGCGGTCCAGTAACACAGCACTGGACACGCTGCTCGAACCCCAACCAGGGGTGCTGTATAAGCACTTCTCCGGGTTGATCATTATCAAAGAATCTAATCTGTAGAAAATTCAGCCACTTAATGAATGATCGAGGGACTGCATCACTATAATAAGTCTTGTTTTCCCAAACAGCTCAGCTGGATTTGTGATGAGGCGGCATAGCGGGAAACTCCATTCTTGGCTCCCTCTCTCTGTTCTTTGTTCTATATAGCCTCAATCAGTGGTCCCCTGGTATCACTAGTACTTAATTACTGCCTGCCTGGGTGATATTCTCTAGTATACTACACCTTAGTTACTTAGTATTAGACATACGGATCACCCATTCTGGGGCAGTATTCATAACGTGTCTCAGAGAAGTGGTGATCAGTTTTGCCTTTAAGATCATAACTGAGTCTTTGTAGAACAATGACATGGACAGGGGGGGGGGGGGCCTGATCCTAGATCAGTACTCCGACAGTACGCTGAGATGATTTTGTGAATATGGGCCCTGGGTATGATTGGGAAGTAATCTTTTTTTGAATCTCCTTTCTACAGTTTTGTTAGAACAGCAAGGTCTACCAACAACACAATGTGAAAGTTTCCATAGATACAAAAAAATCCTCTTGGCTCCCTCTCTCTGCTTTGTTCCAGTCAGTGGTCCCCTGGTATCGCTAGTACTGAAGTCTTAGTTACTGCCTGCTTCTTCTACTGGTAGTTGTACACCTTACTTAGTATTGAATATATCGATCACCAATACCAGCGCCGCAGGGTATGATTATATCTGTTTTGTTAGTCGGGATCATTACGAGTTGATTATAAGAGGCGTTATAGGGTGTTGATGCTCATGATTAGTATTAACAATGCATTATAACAACATCATAGTGTATTATACCGTTTGGCTTTAAGTAAAGCGTTATACCATTTTTCTCTTCTCCTATTTACAGTTCCGTTACAAGAGCAGGGTCTACCAGCAGCCCAATGTAAACGAAAAGCAGATTGCCAAAATCCACACGCAGGTGAGAAAAATAAATTAGGCTTCATATTCCTTTTTCACTTCTTCTTTCAAGTGCCTTGAATATCTATTGCTGATGTAATTTATTGTATTGGATCAGGTGAAAGCTATATCTTGGACCCTTTTCACACTATATATCCGTCAATGATGGAACCGTGCTGAAAAGAGCAATGTGAAAAGACAATATTAGCCGCAGTAGAGTACGACTCAGGTCATTACAGTCGTGTGAAAAAATGATATTATTAACGGAGCTTGTCTCTGAGACTTTCATTGTATTATGAGTGAAAGAACATCTCAGGGCCTTTCTCTGTAATACTGATCAAATCAATACACTATTCGGCTACAAGCTGAATATAAAGTGTGAATTATTGAAGTGCATCATTTCAATGGGCTCAATATTCAGCAGGTATGTGTTTTAACACATAGAACAGGATGGATTATTGGATTAAGACAGAAAACGACTTGAGTCCAGGAGAAATTCTATCCCTGTCCTTCTCGGTCAAAAAGGAATGCCACACTAAATAATTCACCCATCAAATTCCATCCCTGCTGTTTCCCCTGTTCTTTCAAGTCCACTCTTCCTTTATGTGTGTTCGTGCGCGCGTGCGTGTCTGGTGTGTGTGTGTGTGTTGGAGTTGTTCAAAGTGTGTGTACTGTGGCTGCGTTAGAGTGCTCTGGTCAGTGTCAGTCTCCCTGTAGTGTCTCTGTCCTGCCTGAAGGCTGCAGGCGAGCCTCTCTCCCTCTGCCTGGCACTGTTCAGCTCAGCTCAGCTCTGGGACCTGCTCTCTTAGCTATTTATAACTGGCCTGGAAAGCAGCACATGTGTCCCTGGTCCCCGGGAAAGCACCATGAGAAGAACAGCAGTGCAGAGACCTGTGTAACCATCATCTGACCTCCCTACTGTACCAACCTCCCTGTCCCTGTATCACCCCCCCCCCACACCCCCCCTGCTCTCTCTCTCTGTCTTTCTCTGCCCCCTCCTACTCCTAGGCAAACTATAGGAAATTCATGGACCACATTCAGCATCTCCAGCTGGATAAAGTGGTAAAGATGCTGGAGAAAGGCCTCGACCCCAACTATCAAGACCCTGATACTGGTGGTACGCCACACACACACACACACACACACACACACACACACACACACACACACACACACACACACACACACACACACACACACACACACACACACACACACACACACACACACACACACACACACACCTAGGCTCTTACTCAATATTGTGATATTCCTATTCCAGGAAACCTACCCATCGCATTTGCTTTGATGATGTTCATACAATAAACTCAGGGTTTCTTCTTTTAAGTAATATCCGTAACACTGAACAGCACCATGTTGTGTGTTTGTTTTGTAGAAACTCCACTGACCTTCGCAGCCCACCTTTACAATGTGGAGCAGGTCATCGTTGTATTGAAACAAGGTGGAGCACATCTGGACTTCAGATCACAAGATGGGATGACCGCTCTCCACCATGCGGTCAGGGCCAAGAATCAGGCCACGCTGAAGGTTATCCAGCATCTCTATGCCTTTTACAGCTTATATAAAGTCGGCCACGATTCCCCTCTCTACCCCTTCCCCTTGGCCTTACCCTTTGATGTGTGCAGATCTGTATGGTTGAAGCAACATAGTGGAACATCCGCCACTACTGCTTTTCTCCAGACCCTTCAGATCTGCAAACGTAGAAGGGTTAGGACCAAGGATATGGGAAAGAGAGAAAATTGTTATCGGCTGATACCTTTTAGATTTTTCGAAACAATCTATCCCATAACAAATCAAATCCAACTTTGTCACATGTGCCGAATACAACAAGTGTAGACCTTACCGTGAAATACTTACTGACAAGCCCTTAACCAACACCCCACATATAGGAATCATAATTGACAATGTCCTACGCATAACACATCTGAACGACCACCTGGATTTGGTCGGTCGTATGTAGCAAAATTTGAAATGGTGTGTGTTTTTTTTTTTACATTGGATAAGAGTAAAGACTCACCCCCAACACTGCAGTTGAGGAACAATGGGAAAGTAATTGAGTTTGAGTTTATTTTTATTTTTACAGGGACAGTGCACATTAATCAACGTTTTAGTAAAAGTGACGGTTTTAGCCAACTGGGTAATTTTCAACTGCAGTCCCTGGGCAGGTTTTTAAAATTAATTACAATACAGACAATCAATGAGCAGTGAGCACACGCAGAGCAACATAGGACAAGCAAGACATAGCATGCAGACAGAGAAACATAGGACAAGCAAGACATAGCATGCAGACAGAGCAACATAGGACAAGCAAGACATAGCATGCAGACAGAGCAACATAGGACAAGCAAGACATAGCATGCAGACAGAGCAACATAGGACAAGCATGTCTTCATGTTTTTTGTGAAAGTGTGATAGGTGGTGCAATTCTGCTTTGAAAGTGGATAAACTTGTAACATCACTTTTGAGATAATGGTCTTTGCATGTTTTGGTACCTACTAGAGAGCTCTTCTTTGTCTACACCTATTCAGCATTGTTCACACCCAGATACTTTATGTCTATGTCCTGGGAAATTTTCTTGTCACTTACAACCTCATGCTAATCGATCCCGAAGAAGCTTACGGACAATGTCAAATGTGATATAACGAAGCACCTGAGTGAGTTGGGTGCGCAATTACGCAGGTACTTTCCAGAAACGGATGACACAACAACTGGATTTGTTATCCCTGTCATGCCCTGCCTCCAGTCCACTTACCGATATCTGAACAAGAGAGCCTCATCGAAATTGCAACAACTGGTTCTGTGAAAAATTTATTTAATCAGAAGCCATTGGGCTGTGCTCAGAGTATCCTGCTTTGGCAAATCGCGCTGTTAAGACACTGATGCCCTTTGCAACCACGTACCTACAGTTGAAGTCGGGAGTTTACATACAACTTAGCCAAATACATTTAAACTCAGTTTTTCCACAATTCCTGATGTTTAATCCTAGTAAAATTCGCTGTTTTAGGTCAGTTAGGATCACCACATTATTTTTTAAGAATGTGAAATGTCAGAATAATAGTAGAGAGAATTATTTATTTCAGCTTTTATTTATTTTATCATATTTCCAGTGGGTCAGAAGTTTACATACAATCAATGAATTGCCTTTAAAATGTTTAACTTGGGTCAAACGTTTCGGGTAGCCTTCCACAAGCTTCCCACAATAAGTTGGGTGAAGTTTGGCCCATTCCTCCTGACAGAGCTGGTGTAACTGAGTCAGGTTTGCAGGCCTCCTTGCTCGCACACGCTTTTTCAGTTATGCACACAGGAATTTGTGATGGCCACTCCAACACCTTGACTTTGTTGTCTTTAAGCCATTTTGCCACAACTTTGGAAGTATGCTTGGGGTCATTGTCCATTTGAAAGACCCATTTGCGACCAAGCTTTAACTTCCTGACTGATGTCTTGAGATGTTGCTTCAATTTATCCACATAATTTCCCTCCCTCATGATGCCATCTAGTTTGTGAAGTGCACCAGTCCCTACTGCAGCAAAGCACCCCCACAACATGATGCTGCCATCTCCGTGCTTCACGGTTGGGATGGTGTTCTTCGGCTTGCAGGCTTCCCCCTTTTTTTCCAAACATGACGATGGTCATTATGGCCAAACAGTTCTATTTTTGTTCCATCATCCCAGAGAACATTTGTCCAACGCTCTTTGTCCCCATGTGCAGTTGCAAACCGTCGTCTGGCTTTTTTTTATGGCGGTTTTGGAGCAGTGTTTTCTTCCTTGCTGAGTAGCCTTTCAGGTTATGTCGATATAGGACTCGTTTTACTGTGGATATAGATACTTTTGTACCTGTTTCCTCCAGCATCTTCACAAGGTCCTTTGCTGTTGTTCAGGGATTGATTTGCACTTTTCGCACCAAAGTACGTTCATCTCTAGGAAACAGAACGCGTCTCCTTCCTGAGCGGTATGACGGCTGCATGGTCCCATGGTGTTTATACTTGCATACTATTGTTTATACAGATGAACGTGGTACCTTCAGGCGTTTGAACATTGCTCCCAAGGATGAACCAGAGTTGTGGAGGTCAACAATTTTTTTCTGAGGTCTTGGCTTATTTTTTTCAAATTTCCCATGATGTCAAGCAAAGAGGCACTGAGTTTGAAGGTAGGCCTTGAAATACATCTACAGATACACCTTCAAGAGGTGTAAAAAGCCTATCAGAAGCTTCTAAAGCCATGACATCATTTTCTAGAATTTTCCAAGCTGTTCAAAGGCACAGTCAACTTAGTGTGTATAAACTTCTGAACCACTGGAATTGTGACACAGTGAATTATAAGTGAAATAAACAGTCTGTAAATAATTGTTGGGAAAATGACTTGTGTCATGCACAAAGTAGATGTTCTAACCGACTTGCCAAAACTATAGTTTGTTAAACAAGACATTTGTGGAGTGGTTTAAAAACGAGTTTTAATGACTAAGAGTATGTAAACTTCTGACTTCAGACTACTGAATGTGAGAGTGGATTCTCAGCCCTCGCTAGCATGAAAACTAAATACAGACTATGCGTGGGAAATGATTGAAGACTGAGACTGACCAATACAACCCAACAGAGTTATGTGCATCCTTTCAAGCACACCTTTCTCATTAACCTGTGGTGAGTTATTCACAATTTTCGATGAACAATACGGTTTTATAGGTAAGATGGTTAAATAAAGAGCAACATTATGACTATTATTATATTTTTTATTTGTGCCCTGGTCCTATAAGAGCTCTTTGTCACTTCCCATGAGCCTGTATGTGACAAAAACTCACACTTATTCTTATGTTTAATAAATGTATCGTAGAGTGTGTGGCAGGCTTACAATGATGGCAAAAAACAACATTTGAGAGTGCGCTGACCCTGGTGCTAGAGGAGGTATGCAGCTGGAGGTTGATTGTTTGAAGGGGTACGGGACTATAAAAAGTTTGGAAACCACTGCTCTACAGGACGGTTGAGCTAACGTGCGCTAATGTGATTAGTATGATGTTTTAAGTAACAAGAGAATTTCACAGGACATAGACATATCTGATATGGGCAGAAAGCTTAAATTCTTGTTCATTTAACTGCACTGTCCAATGTATAGTAGCTATTACAGTGAAAGAATACCATGCTATTGTTTGAGGAGAGTGCACAGTTATGTATCAGGAATCAAGGTAAGACCCAAGTGTGTGAATTAACAATGTTTATTGTAACCACAGGGGCAGGCAAACGACAGGTCAAGGCAGATAGGGGTTGATAATCCAGAGTAGAAGCAAAGGTACAGGATGGCAGGCAGGCTCAGGGTCAGGCGGGTGGGTACAGGGTCACGACAAGCAAGAGTCAAAAACCAGTAGGACGAGAAATAGAGAGGCTGGGAAAAGACAGGAGCTGACAGGACAAACACTAGTAACATTGACAAACAAGACGAACTGGCCTAGACAGTTTTTCTGGGGCAGTGTGCTTTTGGGGGAGTGATTTTACACTCCGGGCAGCTGTGACAATAGTCTTCCACAGCCTCCTCATCCCGGGCCAGTGGAACTGGGCGGTGATCCGTTCCCGGGTCTTATCCATTCCCAGGTGCGCCTCCAACAGGTGAACAATTCCTGCGTACAGTTGGGGCAGCAACAGTACCTCTCTAAGTTCCCCCTGTCTGCAAGACACCTGATGCACAAGGTTATTCTTGATTTGGAAATGGGGGTATCGCCAGTCACTCACCCCCGGAAGTAGCTTTCAAGTAGCGGCTTTCAAGTTCGAATCCTCCCACTGGGCAGTCCCAAACTGTTCCCTCAGTTGGCCCACAGTGGGTGTCCCGGCTGGTCCCTCGAAATCGATGAGGGGAATGGGCTCCTCCTCCAGTTGTTCACTGGGGGGGGGGGGGGGGGGGGTCCTGCCAGTGCCCTGAACAGTGGACAATCTCGTCCCATGAGGAGTGGTACCGGCAGCTCCGGTACGGCACCCACCATCATCTGGCAGCCCCCTTGTGGCGTCACGATATTGGCCTGTACGGTTGGATACCGCTTTGTGTCACCGTGGATACATGAGACGGACATCTCCCTACCACGTTCGGTCCTCTAGGCCAGCAGGGTCGTGGCTATGAGCGTAACAGGAGTTGACATAGTTCACTGCGTGGCCCACCTCACCTACGGGGCTTGCTGATGGCATTGAATCCTCTTGAGTTGGACAATTCCATGAAAGGACACCCTGCGGTGTGGGTGTCCTTCCATCCACTCGGACGGGTCTCCGACTTGGCCCGGCTCCCCGTCAGGAGGGCCACTGTGTTCTGATGCATCTCCACTGCTCCCGGGAGGCCCTTCAAGGTCTGGGGCGTGCATAGATTCGCTGCCCTCTTCATGTTGTGGGGTAGGTAAGAAGCGATCCATGACCACTTTGTCTATGATGGAGAGGGTGGATATGTCGGTTTGGAAGCACGTCCAGGTGATTCGCACTAGGTGGCTGATCTGGGCTCGGGGAGAGGCATCGGCCACGTACCTCCAGTCGTGGACCAGTTGGGCCCAATGGGCCTGTCTGAGTATGTCATAGTTAGCTGCCTGTTCGTTGTTAAGGTCCAAATATGCCTTTTGGGAATTCCCGGACAGGTACGGGGCCAGCAGACTTACCCACTTCGGCCTTGGCCATCCTTTCCGTAGCGCTGTCCGTTCAAACATGCAGAGGTATGTTTTCAATGTCATCATCCTCCGTTAGCTTGTTTAAAAACTGGTCTGGATGCGTTCCTCCTTGTAGCTTCCTGTTTTCTTCAACGAGGCAAACATTTTGTTGCCGCTTTTCCTCCAGCATTCGTTCCTGAACCGTCTGTCGGGCCCGGGACGAGCTGAACTATCAACATGTCCAAGCTTATGCCGCGTAAACGTCAACCCAGATCTGACCATGTTATCAGAATGCCCACATTCTCCACCAATTGTGGCAGACCAGGGGGTTTGGTCAAGACGTTTAACAGATCAGACACAGACACAATCGTATTAGCTCGGTTTCAAGGGTGTTTATTAAATAACAAACAAAGAGAAAAGAATAGGAGACCTACTCCGGGATATCGTCTTCTGGGCTCCGGAGTCTTGCGGTATCCTGTGGGGAATAAAACCGAGCTCCCTTCGTTATCTCTGGTACTGAGCACGATTATACAGGAGTTACCTCTCTTCCCCCTAGTCCCCAAACTTGTGTGCTGCCCTTCTGGCAGCTTTATGGGACTCGTTCAGCTAGTGAGCAATCAGCCCCTTGATTACTGGGCTCTCGAGTGGCGCAGCGGTCTCAGGCACTGCATCTCAATGCAAGAGGTATCACTGCAGTCCCTGGTTTGAATCCAGGCTGCACCACATTCGGCCGTTATTGGGAGTCCCATAGGGCTGCACACAATTGGCTGGGGTAGGCCGTCATCGTAATTAAGAATTCGTTCTTAACTGACTTGCCTGGTTAAATAAAAAAAATGTAAACAATTACAAATTACTCACCAACCACAATCAGCCCGAATTAGTCCTGACTGGAGAGCCCGTTGAGACCTGGCACGTCCAGCAGAGGGAGCCATCGACGCAACAAGTCTCCCGCTGGTGGCTAACCTGCTGTATGCCACAGTAGACATACATTTAAGCTATACAGTACCCCACCCCCATTCCATGTATTAAACTTTGACCTACCAGCACCATCACCAACAGCCACATGACACCTGTCCCTATGCTCAATTTACCCCATAGTTTATTAAGTACACGACCTATCTACAATTTAATGAACATATGTCAATCATTATTTGAATATGTTGGTAACCCATTGTCTAAAAGTGATAATGCCCTCGAAGCTGGTGTTTGGAGGATACTGTAAAGTCTGCATTCTACATGCAGACTGTACAGTAACTGTCCAGTGAAAATCTCATGTTTAGAAGTTAATATTCTGTTAAAACTTACCAAAATAATGTTGACTCATCAAATACCAATCCTGTACCACACTGAACAAAAGTATTTAAAGTGTTGGTCCCATGTTTCGTGCGCTGAAATAAAAAAATCCAAAATTGTGTGCACTAATTTGTTTACATCCCTGTTAGTGAGCATTTCTGCCAAGGTAATCCATCTGGTGTGGCTTATTAAACAGCATGGTCATTACATAGGTGCACCTTGTGCTGAGGAAAATAAAAAGCCACTCTAAAATGTGCAGTTTTTTTCACATAAGACAATGTCACAGATGGCTCAAGTTTTCAGGGAGCATGCAATTGGCATGCTGACTGCAGGAATGTCCACCAAAGCTTTTGCCAGATTTCTATTCCATAAGCCGCCTCCAATGTCGTTTTAGAGAATTTGGCAGTATGTCCAACAGGCCTCGCAACTGATGAAACTGTGGGTTTGCACAACCAAATCATTTCTACACAGAAACCGTCTCAGGGAAGCTCATCTGCGTGATCTTCATCCTCACGCCTCTCCAGTGTGCTCTTCACGGATTAATCCTCGATTCAACTGTACCGGGCAGATGACAGATAGTGTGTATGGCATTGTGTGGGCGAGCGGCTTGCTGATGTCGAAGTTGTGAACAGAGTGCCCCATGGTGGCGGTGGGGTTATGGTATGGGCAGGCATAAGCTATAGACAATGAACACAATTGCATTTTATGTATGTGTAACAGTATAGACTTTACGTCCGTCCCCTCGCCCAGACCTGGGCGCGAACCAGGGACGCTCTGCACACATCAACGGTCACCCTCGAAGCATCGTTACCCATCGCTCCACAAAAGCCGCGGCCCTTGCAGAGCAAGGGGAACCACTACTTCAAGGTCTCAGAGCAAGTGACGTCACCGATTGAAACTCCACTAGCGCGCACCACCGCTAACTAGCTATTTGATACAGTGACGAGATCCTGAGGCATGTTTGGGATGCTCTGGATCGACGTGTAATCCAGCATGTTCCAGTTCCCGAACAATATCCAGCAACTTTGCACAGCCATTGAAGACTAGTGGGACAACATTCCACAGGCCACAATCAACAGCCTGATCAACTTTATGCGAAGGAGATGGTGAATGGTGGTCACACCAGATACAGACTTTTTTTTTTTATCCGCGCCCCTACCTTTTTTTTAAGGTATCTTGCATATCTGTATTCCCAGTCATGTGAAACCCATATATTAGGGCCTAATGAATGTATTTCAATTGACTGATTTCCTTATATGAACTGTAACTCTTTGAAATTGTTGCATGTTGCGTTTATATTTTTGTTCAGTGTATAAATTGGAGAAAAAACACTTAAAAAACACCACTTGTATCTCAAACAGACTGTTTATTTATTTTTTGTACTATTGCCTCCTGTCATCATCCTAACGAGGGTGAGCTGGCCAATAAGCGGGCTACTGCATGAATGTTTTTAATGACCAGTATACGCCCACACCATTCTGTTGTTGTGGTTCGCCCACAACATTCCAACACAGAAAATCGGCTATTTAACTTGCTTGAATACAATTTTTTTGGAAGCAAAGCTATTTCACTCATATTGTAATTAATTATAGGTCATCTTTTATAGAAATCGGGAAACATTGGACAGTTACTTTGAATAAAGTGTAGCTCAGGGCTGAAGTTTCTCCTGTGTACAGATCTAGGATGTATCAGCTTCTCCAAACCTAACCTTAACCATTAGTGGAAAAAATGTTTAACTGACCTAAGATCAGCAACGTCAACTTAAACCTAAATTGCTCACCCTAATACTCTCTGTCGCCCCCCTCAGGCTCTACTGGACCTGGGCGCATCTCCAGACTACAAGGACAGCCAGAGTCTCACCCCCCTCTACCATACAGTCTTGGTGGAGGGAGACCCAAGCTGCTGTGAGCTGCTACTGAGGGCCCACGCCACTGTCTCTTGCCATGACGAGAACGGCTGGCACGAGATACACCAGGTGTAATAATCGATTGGATTTATATAGAGGTAGCCTAACGGTTAAGAGCTTTGGGCCAGTAACCTTTTGGGCCAATAAGCTGGCAAGGTGGAAAAATCTGCCGTTTGGCCCTTGAGCAAGGCAGTTAACCCCCAACAACAACTACTCCCCGGGCGCTGATGACGTGGAAGTCTATTAAGGCACCCCCCCCCCCCGCACCTCTCTGATTCAGAGAGGATTGGTTAAATGCAGAAGACACATTTCGGTTGAATGCATTTGGTTGTGCAACTGATTAGATATCCCCCTTTCCCGAAGGGTTTTACATACAAGTGTTCCACATACTGGTTTAGTTGAGAGTCTCAAGTTACAGCGCCTGATACAGTACTAATGCAAATTAGCCAAGTCATTGAAATTATATGGACTCCCTTGAATAAGCTATCTTGTCTTTGATTAGATATAATTCCGCTTTTGGTAGATGTTTCACTTTATGAATTGCTTTGGTTGAGAAGCAAGCTTGGCTAGACCATCAGCAGCAAAAACAACAGTAAGATAGCTCAGCTCAGTTGGTACTCTGACTGACATCTAGTGTGCAGAGCAAGACGATACAGTTGAGAATATCCGTAGTCTACCGACTCCTGTCATTTTCTATGATAGTCCCGGTGTGCCTTATGATAGCTAGGCTGCTGTATACATTTCATTTTCTTTGTTTCTGTATTTGTGGCAGACGTGTAGATATGGACATTATTTGACCTGGTCTCTGTGTTTGTATGTCAGACCTGTAGATATGGACATTATTTGACCTGGTCTCTGTTTGTATGTCAGACCTGTAGGTATGGACATTATTTGACCTGGTCTCTGTGTTTGTATGTCAGACCTGTAGGTATGGACATTATTTGACCTGGTCTCTGTGTTTGTGTGGCAGGCATGTAGATATGGACATTATTTGACCTGGTCTCTGTGTTTGTATGTCAGACCTGTAGGTATGGACATTATTTGACCTGGTCTCTGTGTTTGTATGTCAGACCTGTAGGTATGGACATTATTTGACCTGGTCTCTGTTTGTATTTCAGACCTGTAGGTATGGACATTATTTGACCTGGTCTCTGTTTGTATGTCAGACCTGTAGGTATGGACATTATTTGACCTGGTCTCTGTGTTTGTATGTCAGACCTGTAGGTATGGACATTATTTGACCTGGTCTCTGTGTTTGTATGTCAGACCTGTAGGTATGGACATTATTTGACCTGGTCTCTGTTTGTATGTCAGACCTGTAGGTATGGACATTATTTGACCTGGTCTCTGTTTGTATGTCAGACCTGTAGGTATGGACATTATTTGACCTGGTCTCTGTGTTTGTATGTCAGACCTGTAGGTATGGACATTATTTGACCTGGTCTCTGTTTGTATGTCAGACCTGTAGGTATGGACATTATTTGACCTGGTCTCTGTTTGTGTGGCAGGCATGTAGGTATGGACATTATTTGACCTGGTCTCTGTGTTTGTATGTCAGACCTGTAGGTATGGACATTATTTGACCTGGTCTCTGTGTTTCTATGTCAGACCTGTAGGTATGGACATTATTTGACCTGGTCTCTGTTTGTATGTCAGACCTGTAGATATGGACATTATTTGACCTGGTCTCTGTTTGTATGTCAGACCTGTAGGTATGGACATTATTTGACCTGGTCTCTGTGTTTGTGTGGCAGGCATGTAGGTATGGACATTATTTGACCTGGTCTCTGTTTGTATGTCAGACCTGTAGGTATGGACATTATTTGACCTGGTCTCTGTGTTTGTGTGGCAGGCATGTAGATATGGACATTATTTGACCTGGTCTCTGTGTTTGTGTGGCAGGCATGTAGGTATGGACATTATTTGACCTGGTCTCTGTGTTTGTATGTCAGACCTGTAGGTATGGACATTATTTGACCTGGTCTCTGTTTGTATGTCAGACCTGTAGGTATGGACATTATTTGACCTGGTCTCTGTGTTTGTATGTCAGACCTGTAGGTATGGACATTATTTGACCTGGTCTCTGTGTTTGTGTGGCAGGCATGTAGGTATGGACATTATTTGACCTGGTCTCTGTTTGTGTGGCAGGCATGTAGGTATGGACATTATTTGACCTGGTCTCTGTGTTTGTGTGGCAGGCATGTAGGTATGGACATTATTTGACCTGGTCTCTGTTTGTGTGGCAGGCATGTAGGTATGGACATTATTTGACCTGGTCTCTGTGTTTGTGTGGCAGGCATGTAGGTATGGACATTATTTGACCTGGTCTCTGTTTGTATGTCAGACCTGTAGGTATGGACATTATTTGACCTGGTCTCTGTGTTTGTGTGGCAGGCATGTAGGTATGGACATTATTTGACCTGGTCTCTGTGTTTGTATGTCAGACCTGTAGGTATGGACATTATTTGACCTGGTCTCTGTGTTTCTATGTCAGACCTGTAGGTATGGACATTATTTGACCTGGTCTCTGTTTGTATGTCAGACCTGTAGATATGGACATTATTTGACCTGGTCTCTGTTTGTATGTCAGACCTGTAGGTATGGACATTATTTGACCTGGTCTCTGTGTTTCTATGTCAGACCTGTAGGTATGGACATTATTTGACCTGGTCTCTGTTTGTATGTCAGACCTGTAGGTATGGACATTATTTGACCTGGTCTCTGTGTTTGTATGTCAGACCTGTAGGTATGGACATTATTTGACCTGGTCTCTGTGTTTGTGTGGCAGGCATGTAGATATGGACATTATTTGACCTGGTCTCTGTTTGTGTGGCAGGCATGTAGGTATGGACATTATTTGACCTGGTCTCTGTTTGTATGTCAGACCTGTAGGTATGGACATTATTTGACCTGGTCTCTGTTTGTGTGGCAGGCATGTAGGTATGGACATTATTTGACCTGGTCTCTGTTTGTGTGGCAGGCATGTAGGTATGGACATTATTTGACCTGGTCTCTGTGTTTGTGTGGCAGGCATGTAGATATGGACATTATTTGACCTGGTCTCTGTGTTTCTATGTCAGACCTGTAGGTATGGACATTATTTGACCTGGTCTCTGTTTGTATGTCAGACCTGTAGGTATGGACATTATTTGACCTGGTCTCTGTTTGTATGTCAGACCTGTAGATATGGACATTATTTGACCTGGTCTCTGTTTGTTTGTCAGACCTGTAGGTATGGACATTATTTGACCTGGTCTCTGTTTGTATGTCAGACCTGTAGGTATGGACATTATTTGACCTGGTCTCTGTGTTTGTGTGGCAGGCATGTAGGTATGGACATTATTTGACCTGGTCTCTGTTTGTATGTCAGACCTGTAGGTATGGACATTATTTGACCTGGTCTCTGTGTTTGTGTGGCAGGCATGTAGGTATGGACATTATTTGACCTGGTCTCTGTTTGTATGTCAGACCTGTAGGTATGGACATTATTTGACCTGGTCTCTGTGTTTGTGTGGCAGGCATGTAGGTATGGACATTATTTGACCTGGTCTCTGTGTTTCTATGTCAGACCTGTAGGTATGGACATTATTTGACCTGGTCTCTGTTTGTATGTCAGACCTGTAGGTATGGACATTATTTGACCTGGTCTCTGTGTTTGTGTGGCAGGCATGTAGGTATGGACATTATTTGACCTGGTCTCTGTGTTTGTATGTCAGACCTGTAGGTATGGACATTATTTGACCTGGTCTCTGTGTTTGTATGTCAGACCTGTAGGTATGGACATTATTTGACCTGGTCTCTGTGTTTGTGTGGCAGGCATGTAGATATGGACATTATTTGACCTGGTCTCTGTGTTTGTATGTCAGACCTGTAGGTATGGACATTATTTGACCTGGTCTCTGTGTTTGTGTGGCAGGCATGTAGATATGGACATTATTTGACCTGGTCTCTGTTTGTATGTCAGACCTGTAGGTATGGACATTATTTGACCTGGTCTCTGTGTTTGTGTGGCAGGCATGTAGATATGGACATTATTTGACATGGTCTCTGTGTTTCTATGTCAGACCTGTAGGTATGGACATTATTTGACCTGGTCTCTGTGTTTGTGTGGCAGGCATGTAGATATGGACATTATTTGACCTGGTCTCTGTGTTTGTGTGGCAGGCATGTAGATATGGACATGTCCAGCACCTGGAGCACCTGTTGTTCTACGGAGCAGACATGGGTGTCCAGAACGCCTCGGGAAACACGGCTCTACACATCTGTGCTCTATACAATCAGGTGAGAAAACACAAACTACCAATCGGCTGTCAATCAACAGTACAGAGGGGTTTATATTCTACCACCTACAATGTTTTAATTATACCATTAGCATACTGTTTTGGTACAGGCCCATAGTATTCAGGATTAGGGTCAATTCCATTTGAATTCATGCAATTCAAGAAGTAAACTGATTTGACTGAATTGAAATGGAATTCACCCCAATCCTGAAAATGATGCTATTATTAGCGAAGGGGGAAATTATGATGAATACATATCTTGTTGATTCGTCACATGGATAAAGATTGACTGGATGCGCTGCTGATGATACATTTCACTGCGATGGATGAATCCTGGGTGAACACGAGTCAATATTGTCTTAACATTTTAAAATGTACCCATCTATCATGTTCTATATGGGCTTAGAGATCGATGGAAACGAATGATGACAATTATGAAAATGTCATTCATTACTGTGCGTGTGCGTTGGCCCTTGTGTCAATGGCTATGAATTATAGTTTAAATGTTAATCCCTCCACTCTGTCATATGAGCATTACACACACACACACACACACACACAAAAACACGCACACATTTTCCAGATGGTGGTTTTAGCATGGGATGTGTGTGTGTGATATCTCTCCTGTTCTCTGTAGGGTTCACTGCTCCCATGAGATATGGCAGAGATTATATTTGTATTTTTTTTCAACTCTCTCCTGCTATTAGAGAGAGAGCGAGTGAGGAATGATGAGAGAGACATAGAGAAAGAATAAGAGAGAGAGAGAGAATGAGAGAGAAAAAGAGATGATTCCCTCTCCATTGTTTGGCGTTGTGCAGTCTCTTACCTCAAGTGCTCTGCTCAGCTCCTACACGGGCAAGGTTTATCTCAATGGCTTTCTGATTGGACGCCCTTTTGCATGACAGCGTTAGTGTGATCTAATGACTGTAATGACAGCCACTGGAAGGGATAAACTTCACTGTACATCAACCTCAGCCTGATTTAACCTTCACATAATGTTATTATTATTATAGATATCTGCCCCATATTTTATGCATCATTTGTTGTTCATCTGAGGACTAGTGGCAGTAGAATATACAAAAGAGCATGCTAAGTATGCTTCTTTGCATCTCTGCTCAAATCTGGATAGCAGATTGAAAGGAATGAGTCTTATTCTGTACATTTAGTAATCGCTTGCTTTTCTAAAGTCTACCAACATTGCCAGCAGGCATGCCAGCCAAGACAAGCTAGCTACTCTTAATTTATTGATAGCCTGAAATGGCTTCTTGGTAGCTAGTTATGAGGTTGGGCTAGCTGAAGCCAATTTCATACAATTTCTAGGTAGCTAGTATTATTCCAACAACAAAACATTTAACCAGATAAATCTGAGGGGGCACGTGCCCCTGTGCCCCCTATGGACATGATGCCTCTGAATTTATAGAACATTAAAACTATGAATATTCATATCTCAAAAGTACCCTTTTGATTTTGATAATTTTTTCTGCAGATTGTTTTTAAAAGTTTATCAAATTTCCAATGTGGGCTCTCGGCTACTTTTAAAGTTATGATACATTTTATCAGCACCACCAACACAGTGATTAGGAAAATGGATTTGGGAACTCCCTCTGCTGGTAATTTGCTGAAGGGTAGTGCTAACAGGGATCCTTTGGATGTCCAACTCCACCGTCACACCATTAAGTAGAAAGTTATAACGGTTAAGGTAAGGGTTACGGTTAGGGTTAGGTAAGGGTTATTGTTAGGGTTATAGGTTAAGAGTAGGGGTTAAGGTGTAGGGGAGGGACGTCCCATGGATCCCAGATAGCACTACCCATTTTCTGAACACGCAATCCTACAGGAGGGATGCCATTGGTTAATGTTGTTAATATTGTTAATGTTGACTCAGTTCACGTGAAAATTCTATTTCAGAATATAACCTTACTCCATATTTTCGAGCACACTATAAGGAGTACAATGTCATCAAGATGTTGTCTGTATAGGGTATGGTTCATGGTCCATAAGGTCTTACAGGAGGCATGCATTGGTCTAAAAAGGACCTAAAATGGCCACTTTCATCATGATTTTCTATGTAAAAAGCATGTTAAACATCCTTCCTCCCGATAAGATTTGCATGGAAAGGGAAAGGGGATACCTAATGAGTTGCACAACTGAACGCATTCAACTGAAATGTGAGTTACTAAATAAGAATTCAGGCCATGCTGGCGTGGAATTGCCCAGTAGGCGGAGTATTAGCTTGAACTGGGGTGTGTGTGTGTTTGTTTGTGTGTGTATGTGCAGGCACTGTTCGTGTGTGGGCGCCTGCGTGTTTGTGAGCTTGATTGTATGGGTGTGTGTATGCTTGCGTGTGTGTATGTGTGTGTGTGTGTGGGCACGTGTATATGTGTGTTCGCGTGCGTGTGTGTGTTTGTAGTGGAGTCTTCCGTGGGTGGGCTGCTGAATCCAGCTAGCAGCAGGCTATAGTGCCACATACAGTTACCACAGCTCCATCTCTTTATTCACCCATCTTTACACTACGTGTGTTCACTGCACTGAGATTCTTACTGGAGAACTGAGGTTTTACCTGGTAACAGACACAGGGCATCATCAGCCAGAACAGGGTGAGCTGCAGCTCCAGCACAATGATCAGTCCTGGAATGTTCTGGAATCAGTCTGGATCAGTTGATGGAATGGAATGCCTGAGCAAGATGGTTTCTGGTTCTCTCGTTAAATGGGTTCAGTACAGAAGAGGGTAATACTGTACAGTAGCTGGCTGCAGAGAGAGAGAGAGGGAGAGAGAGAGCGAGCGAGAGAGAGAGAGAGAAGTTTATATTAATGAGGTCCTGGTCACAATCCTTACAATGTCTTACTCTGTTCTCGCTCTCTCTCTCTCTCTCTCTTTAATTGTATTTATCCTCCCCAAGGAACACTGTGCCAGAGTACTGCTTGTTCGTGGAGCCAACAAGGAAGTGAAGAACTACAGAAGCCAGACATCATTCCAGGTATGGACTGACTCACACCTCTAACCATTACTGCTCACAGTAAAGGTTTGCTGTCGAGTATAGATGGCTCCATTCCAATCTCCAGTCTAACATGCCACATGGCCAGTACACTGCTTCCTTCTTCTATATGGTATGCTATATAATGGTCATCCATTGTTTCCATTACTCTTCTTTTCTCAGATGAATTACATCAGTAGAGAGCTTGTTACAGTAGTGTAGTATGTGATACTATTTTTGCGGGCAGGTGGCAAGTATATTAAGTCTGTGTTTTCGGTCTCATTTTGTTCACTTGCCGTTTCAGAAGGGAAATGCAATAGGTTTGTTAGTGATTTAAGCAAAGCACTATATGAGTCAGTGGTTCCTTATATGGTAGTCTTTTATGTCGCTGTGAACAAGCAGTCAGTGGTCCTGGGATAATTATGTTTTAATGGTTGTTTACATGCACGTGTCAGGGTTCCACGGTGTTCTAAATTTCAAACAACCAATTAGTCATACTCTAGGTGTGATGCATTTTGGGGGTTGAAGTAAAACATATCGAATGGATATCGAAATAGCTTTCTAGCTATAGTTGACTGTATGTTTTATTTTTCCCATTTATCATTCCTATTCTGTTTACCAACTGTTTACTACTTTTCATGCAGATACAGTAATTCCATATCCCACAAATAATTGAGCCGTGAATTCACACCGACATTGTTTTGACCTATTTTATTTTACTGGCAGCAGGCCCATATAGCTGCTAAGGCATATTGCTATTTAAGTAGCATGGCAAAATAAGAACTACTGCATGAAGTACATTAGTACCAAGCACACAAACACAAATAAAGTTTATTCTGGGAAAGAGTCTCCCATTGTGGTACGTTTATGGTACAAAGCTGAAAATTTTTCACCAAATCCCCTCTTTACCTCCTCATGCTTTGTTAGCAGTCTGAACTCATCCTCAGTTACTCTGAACTCCTATTACTTGGTCTGATCCCCGGCGGAGCAAACTGTCTTCTCTTGCATCACGTTGGAGTCAGTGGAGTGTTGCTGTTTATGCAATGTACATTTCCGCCGAGCGCTGATGCGTCCTCAAATTCTCTCTATTATTCATTCATCCCTTCATACTTCTGAAATTGTTTCTTGCCTCAGTGACTCCTTAATTACAGCTAATTTGAAGGGGTCCATAAACCGCATTCACCACACCCAATCAAATTCTGATTAAGTCTTCCCAGTTAAACAGGCGTCTGCTGACTGATGGTGACAATTTAAGAGCTGAGATTAATGGTAGCATCCCAAATGGCACCCTATTCCCTATATAGTGCACTATGGGCCCTGATCAAAAGTTGTGCACTATAGAGGGAACAGGGTGCCATTTGGGACGCATCACTGATTCAGAGCAAATTGGACCACTTCACTTCTTGCTCCTCTTTTCTGACCCACTTTCATCCTAAAATCACATCCCGCTCCACTTCCTAGTACACCCTGCCGTCATACCTCACCTTATCTCCATATGGTTTGGGACAAGGTAATCCTCCCCTGCCTCACATCCTTCCTCATCCCCCCTCTCCATCTCTCTCTCTCTCTCATCTCTCTCTCCCACTCTCTCTCCCACCCTCCTTCTGCTCTCCGTTTCTGTGGTCTTTTTTCTCTCTGTCCCTCTCTGCCCAGCCGTCATAACTTACCTCCATACGGTTTTGGGGACCAGGTAAACAGACCGCAGAGCAGAGAGCGGAGCACGTATGGTGTACTTTGCTGTGCAGAGTTAAGAGGGGGTATAATCGTTTTAGCAGAAAGGGTTCTATAGCAGCTCTATCATGGTGGTTATACTGTAGCAGAAGGTTGTTTCTGGAAGATGAGCTGGGAAGCAGGAGTCATGACATGTGTTGTCACCCCCAGAGAGGACCTCCTGGCTCTCATCATCGTGAAACCATCAGCTGGAGATTATACAGCCTCGTTCCACACTCTAGCTGGCATTGAATCACAGCCCTACTACTCCAAGCCAATATACGGTAGCTACCGTAAGGTCATTGCTGTATTACATTGATAGGTTCATTGCACTCATTTCAGCTGTGCTATTGAAAATGGAAGTATATTTTGGGCTAATTTTCACTTATGCATCATTAATGGAAAATGCTATTTGTTTTTCAATACGGAGGCAATTTCATATTTGCAACGGAGGGATGAGTTTATTCCGTTTATTTCCATGATAAGTAGCGTTTCAAGTTGTTCTTTTCCGTGACTGAACTAGCTGGATGTTCATGAGAGGTACTGTATGATTCAGGTGGAGACTTTGTATGGACTTTTGTCTCCAGCGACTAAAACTATGGTCGACCTGCTTTGATGCAGCCAGAGCCTCAAGTCGTTTCTCCTACTCCACTGACCTGACTTATGTAAGACGAGCTAAAGGTGGCCTGAGCCAGCAGGGTCTACTGGCTGGATATGTGTTGACTCACCCACTGTGGCTGTAGCTCGGCTGTCCGCCACCCACGACAGTACAACTCTTAGCGGGCTGCTGTTTGTTGTGTTATTATTAGTAGCTATAATCATTTCAGGTTGCATTTCATAAAAGGGAGTCCTTCGACAATGGGTATTAAGTTGTTTTCGGGCAAATAACTGAGGTACCACATGTGGGATGCCATCAGAGCAGGTAGTCAGGCATTTTGAATTATGAATACCATAGGTCAGCCATTTTGCGTAATTTAAAAATGGTACTGTGATAAACGCTAAAAGACAAATCTATCATTCTGTTCCAGGTGGCCATCATCGCGGGGAACTTTGAATTGGCAGAATTAATCAAGAAACACAAAGAGACTGATATTGGTAAGTTACTGAACTAAACACTTATATGTGTGTCTAAACTGGGTGTATTTTAAGAGAAGAAGAAAATACGTTCTTGTTCTAATATAGGAAATGGTGAGACTGGTAAACCATTGAGCGCAGCAGCCAGTATGGTTGACCAGGCTAGGAAATGGTTGCAAGCAAATCTGTTGTATTGAATGGGATTCAAGTCATGTCCAATTCATGTGCTTCTTTATAAATGTTGTACGTTGTTGACCAAAGATCTTCCTCTCTGAATGGGCCCTGCTGTTTACTGTTTGATGGACCTGCACTGTGGTTCCTCTCACCTATAGACAGTCTGTTTTCTGCTCCAATCCCACATCTACTTCCACACTTAGCCACAGTACACAGTGGAGCTGACCTACATAGTGCAGAGTAGAGCGACTGGGATGAGAACACATACGCGTCACACACATCCTGCATGCACACATACACACACGCATGTGCGCATGAACACATGTATGAACACACACACACACACACACACACAGACACACACATGTATAAAGTGTACTCTTTATAATAGGTTACTTTGCTGTATAATGTGTACTGTATGTAGTACACTATAGAATACCCCTAAAAAGACAGCATGCCTTTGAGAACTAAGAACAGTGTTCCAGTGGTTGTCTGTGATATGAATGGGACAATCTCCCTCTATTCTTCACAAAGGGCACATCCATCCTCTCTTATCCTCACATGACACTCTTAGAAAAAAAGGTGTTATCTAAAAGGGTTCTTCTTCTGTCCTCATAGGAGAACCCATTGAAGAACCCAATTTGGTTCCAGGTAGAACCCTATTTGTTCCAGGTAGAACCATTTTTGGTTCCATGTAAAAACCCTTTCCACCTCAAGTTCTACCTGGAACCTAAAAGGGTTCTCCTACAGGGACAGCCAAAGAACACTTTTTGAACACTTTTTTCTAAGAGTGTACACTACCATTCAAAAGTTTGGGGTCACTTAGAAATGTCTGTGTTATGAAAGAAAATATTATTTTTTTGTCCTTTAAAATTAAATTAAATAGATCAGAAATACAGTGTAGACATTGTTAATGTTGTAAATGACTATTGTAGCTAGAAATGGCAGATTTTTTATGGAATATCGCCATAGGCGTACAGAGGCCCGTTATCAGCAACCATCACTCCTGTGTTATAATGGCACGTTGTGTTAGCTAATCCAAGTTCATCATTTTGAAAGGCTAATTGATCATTAGAAAGCCCTTTTGCAATTATGTTAGCACAGTAGAAAACTGTTCTGATTAAAGAAGCAATAAAACTGGCCTTCTTTAGACTAGTTGAGTATCTGGAGCATCAGCGTTTGTGGGTTCGATTACATGCTCAAAATGGCCGGAAACAATTAACTTTCTTCTGAAACTCGTCAGTCTATTCTTGTGCTGAGACATTAAGGCTATTCCATGCGAGAATTTGCCAAGAAACCGAAGATCTCGTACAACGCTGTTTACTACTCCCTTCACAGAACAGCGCAGACTGGCTCTAACCAGAAGTGAAAGAGGAGTGGGAGGCCTGATGCACAACTGAGCAAGAGGACAAGTACATTAGTGTCTAGTTTGAGAAACAAATACCTCACAAGTCCTCAACTGGCAGCTTCATTAAATAGTGCCCGCAAAACACCAGTCTCAATGTCAACAGTGAAGAGGCAACTCCGGGATGCTGGCCTTCTAGGCAGAGTTCCTCTGTCAAGTGTCTGTGTTCTTTTGCCCACCTTAATCTTTTCTTTTTTAATTAGCCAGTCTGAGATATGGCTTTTCCTGTGCAACTCTGCCTAGAAGGCCAGCATTCCGGAGTCGCCTCTTCACTGTTGACGTTGAGACTGGTGTTTGGCGGGTATTATTTAATGAAGCTGCCAGGTGCCCTAAGGTTGCTGGTGATGGGGATTCTCTCTAATCTTTCTTTGCTTGTCACTTTGTAACTGCTGGAGTCAGGTCTTTCCTATGTCCTTAGGCCAGGGTTTTGACATTATGAACTCTCCTCGGCCTTCTGGCATGCTGTCAACATAATGCTACTGCCAGCAATCTTACTGTGCAATTGCCGGAGCATTTCTATCTTTTCCTCTCCAAATAGGCACTGACACTTACACTAACTCATTTTGTCATGCATTTTCAACCTCCCAAGAGTATTTTTGTTCTCTCTGTCTTCCATTCCGTCCTCGCTTCTCAATGTTTTGTAACCTTCTTTTGTAAATTGCTGAACATCTTCTATCTGATCTAAACAGTCAAACTGAAAAGTCTTTGTAACAGTGGACCTCAGTACATGTTCATTTATAACTACTCTGTACGATATAGTACAACAGCATGCCTACAGACAGGGGTGTCATGCACCCATTATTTTAGATGGGGCATGAAGTATATGGCCATGGAGGGGGGGGGTTGCACATTGATTCTCTAACCTATTACTGGAGTGGGCTAAACCAGGGTCACACAGAGTGTTTCTTAGTAGTCTTAAACAAACGTATACACCTCACACACGATTATGAGCTTAAAAAAAGAAGACACCTGTACCATGTCAGCTATAGAGTTGAAATGTATCAAATGTTTGCATCCCAATAGTACACTTTATATACAACACAGAAGACTGCAATATAACTAAATCAGTTGGCATAGAAAAAAACAGATTTTTGCAATATATATATTTTTTTAAATATGAAAAATATTAATAACATTCCACCCATGAGGCCAATAGAGGGAGATTTGGTCATTTGACTGCAGGAAAGGGTATGAACCTTTATGTCTTTTAGGGTTTTAGTACAACTGCCACACTGGTATATACTATCGTAACACAATAATTAAAGCAATTTGAGTATGTTCTAAAGTCTAGCAACCTTGCCAGTTGGCATGCCAGCTAAGATAGTTTGACAACTTACTCTAACTTGATTGATAGCCTGAAATGGCTTGGTAGCTAGCCATGAGGTCGGGAGATTTGGAACCTATCTAGCTGGCAGGCTAAAGCCATCTTCATAAAATTGCTAGGTGGCTAGTATTACAGAGAAACAACAAAACATTTGCATTTGATTTATTCATCAAGAAGGAATCAATATGCTACCTAGCTTGATCAAATTAAAATGAAAATAAATAGCAAAAAAATACAAAAACTATAGTAACACAATAAAAGAACATTAAAGAGGCTATATACCAGGAGTACCGGTACCGAGTGAATGTGCAGGGGTACGAGGTAGTTGAGGTAGTATGTACATGTAGGTAGGGGTAAAAGTGACTAGGTAATCAGGATAGATAATAAACAGAGTAGCAGGAGCATATGTGAAGAGAGTGTGAAAGTGTGTGTGTGTGTGTGTGTGTTGGAATGTCAGTGTAATATGTGTGAGTGTGTAGGTAGTATCTAGAGTCCTGCCTAACATATCTTTGCTCTGTGGTGCACCTTGGAAGGACCTACTTACTAGGGCAAATGGGCGGGGTACTCTTTCCAGTCAGTGTGCGCCCTCCGCAAAATACAGCTTACACATCTTTTTTTTAAATAATTATGATAAAACGTCAGCTTAAAAATTTTGTTTTGTAATTTATTTAATTTAATAAAAAATCTGAGGGGGCATGTGCCCTTGTGCCCCTTATGGGCATGACACCTCTGCGTACAGTCATGACATGAAAACCTATAGTATCTGCCTTGTTCAACAGTCAACTTTGTAAATCATTGTCACAGACCAGTGGTTGCCATGGTTCCCAGATCCATGTGATAATAGGCTTAGGGGATCCGAATATTCGGTTCCTCGATGATGATGATGATGATGAGGATGATGATGATGGGAGACTCATGGTTAGGGAGGTAGCGTCTTTATATAGTATACATCTATGCATTGATGGTTAGTTTTCCTAAAACATTTTTAACTCATCAATGTCCTGTGCCTTGCGTCATTTTATGGTCTACTGTATCACTGATCTATGTGGTGATTCATGTGATGCCAGAAGTGTTCTATCTAATTTCCTATATCTATGGATCCATCATTCAGGGTTTGTGATGCTCAAACGATGGTTCCTCAGTATTTTACACTCTTTGCGATTGATCTATTCCAGCACAAGCTGCTCATTAATTTGTGTTGTGTTTGATTGATTGAGTGGTTGATGTTTTAATGCAAACGTTTAGGTTTTGAAGAGTTCATGTTATTCCTTGGAGAGAAGAGCGGTGGTTGGTGGTTGTCAGGTTGCTACAGTGGCTTGTGAAAGTATTTACCCCATTGGCATTTTTTCTATTTTGTTGCCTTATAACCTGGAATTCAAATATATTTTTGGGGTGTTTGTATCATTTGATTTATACAACATGCCAACCACTTTGAGGATGCAAAACATGTTTTATTGTAAAACAAACAAGAAATAAGACAAAACAACTGAAAACTTGAGCGTACATAACTATCCCTCCCCCCCAAAAGGCAATACTTTGTAGAGACACCTTTTGCAGCAATTACAGCTGCAAGTCTCTTGGGGTATGTCTCTATAAACTTGGAACATCTAGCCACTGGGATTTGTGTCCATTCTTCAAGGCAAAACTGCTCCAGCTCCTTCAAGTTGGATGGGTTCCGCTGGTGTACAGCCATCTTTAAGTCATACCACAGACTCTCAATTGGATTGAGGTCTGGGTTTTGACGAGGCCATTCCAAAACATTTAAATGTTTCCCCTTAAACCACTCGAGTGTTGCTTTAACAGTATGCTTAGGCTCATTGTCCCGCTGGAAGGTGAACCTCCGTCCCAGTCTCAAATCTCTGGAAGACTGAAACAGGTTTCCCTCAAGAATTTCCCTGTATTTAGTGCCATCATTCCTTCAATTCGGATCAGTTTCCCAGTACCTGCCAATGAAAAACATCCCCACAGCATGATGCTGCCACCACCATGCTTCACTGTGGTGATGAGGTTCTCGGGTCGATGAGAGGTGTTCGGTTTGCGCCAGACATAGAGTTTTCCTTGATGGCCAAAAAGCTACATTTTTGTCTCTGACCAGAGTACCTTCTTCCATATGTTTGGGGAGTCTCCCACATGCCTTCCGGAAAGGCCAGCTCTGTGGAGTGAATGGCCTAAAGTGGTCCTATGGACAGATACTCCAATCTCCGCTGTGGAGCTTTTCAGCTCCTTCAGGGTTATCTTTGGTCTCTTTGTTGCCTCTCTGATTAATGGCCTCCTTGCCTGGTCCATGAGTTTTGTTTAGCGGCCCTCTCTTGGCAGGTTTGTTCTGGTGCCATATTCTTTCCATTTTTTAATAATGGATTTAATGGTGCTCCGTGGGATGTTCAAAGTTTAGAATATTTTTTTAGAACCCAACCCTGATCTTTACTTCTCCACAACTTTGTCCCTGACCTGTTTGGAGAGCTCCTTGGTCTTCATAGTGCCGCTTGCTTGGTGGTACCCCTTGCTTTGTGGTGTTGCAGACTCTGGGGCCTTTCAGAACAGGTGTATATATACTGAGATCATGTGACAGATCATGTGACACTTAGATTGCACACAGGTTGACTTTATTTAACTAATTATGTGACTTCTGAAGGTAATTGGCACCAGATCTTATTTAAGAGCTTCATAGCAAAGGGGGTGGATACATACAGTTGAAGTCAGAAGTTTACATACACCTTAGCAAAATACATTTAAACTCAGTTTTTCACAATTCCTGACATTTAATCCTCAAAAGAATTCCCTGTCGTTGGTCCGTTAGGACACCACTTTATTTAAAAAATTTGAAATGTCAGAATATTAGTAAAGATAATGATTTATTTCAGCTTGTATTTCTTTCATCACATTCCCAGTGGGTCAGAAGTTTACATTCACTCAATTAGTATTTGGTAGCATTGCCTTTTAATTGTTTTATTTGGGTCAAACTTTTTGAGTAGCCTTCCACAAGCTTCCCACAATAAGTTGGGTGAATTTTGGCCCATTCCTCCTGACTGAGTCAGGTTTGTAGGCCTCATTTCTCGCACACGCTTTTTCAATTCTGCCCACACATTTTCTATAGGATTGAGGTCAGGGCTTTATGATGGCCACTCCAATACCTTGACTTTGTTGTCCTTAAGCCATTTTGCCACAACTTTGGAAGTATGCTTGGGGTTATTGTCCATTTGGAAGACCCATTTGCGACCAACCTTTAACTGTCTTAAGATGTTGCTTCAATATATCCACATAATTTCCCCACCTCATGATGCCATCTATTTTGTGAAGTGCACCAGTCCCTCCTGCAGCAAAGCACCCCCCACAACATGATGTTGCCACCCCCGTGCTTCACGGTTGGGATGGTATTCTTCGGCTTGCAAGCCACCCCCTTTTTCCTCTTAACATAACGATGGTCATTATGGCCAAACAGTTCTATTTTTGTTTCATCAGACCAGAGGACATTTCTCCAAAAAGTATGATCTTTGTCCCCATGTGCAGTTGAAAACCATAGGCTGGCTTTTTTATGGCGGTTTTTGAGCAGTGGCTTTTTCTTTGCTGAGCGGTATAGGACTCGTTTTTACTGTGGATATAGATACTTTTGTACCTGTTTCCTCTAGCATCTTCAACAAGGTCCTTTACTGTTGATCTGGGATTTATTTGCACCAAGTACGTTCAAGTACGTTCATCTCTTGGACACAGAACGCGTCTACTTCCTGTGCGGTATGACGGCTGCGTGGTCCCATGGTGTTTATACTTGCGTACTATTGTTTGTACAGATGAATGTGGTACCTTTATGTGTTTGTAAATTGCTCCCAAGGATGAACCAGACTTGTGGAGGTCAACTATTTTTTTCTGAGGTCTTGGCTGATTTCTTTTGATTTTCCCATGATGTCAAGCAAAGAGGCACTGAGTTTGAAGGTAGGCCTTGAAAAACATCCACAGGTACACCTCCAATTGACTCAAATAATGTAAATTAGCCTATCAGAAGCTTCTAAAGCCATGACATTATTTCTGGAATTCTCCAAGCTGTTTAAAGGCACAGTCAACTTAGTGTGTGTAAACTTCTGACCCACTGGAATTGTGATACCGTGAAATAATCTGTCTGTAAACAACTGTTGGAAAAATTACTTGTGTCATGCACATAGTGTGTCCTAACCAACTTGCCAAAACTATTGTTTGTTAACAAGAAATTTGTGGTGTGTTGAAAAAACGAGTTTTAATCACTCCAACCTAAGTGTATGTAAACTTCCAACCTCAACTGTATACACGCACCACTTTTTCTTTTTTCGTTTCACTTCACCAATTTGGGCTATTTTGTCCATATCATGAAATCCAAATAAAAATCCATTTAAATTACAGGTTGCAATGCATCAAAATGGGGGAAACGCCAAGGGGGTGAATACTTTTGCAAGGCGCTGTATCTTACAATCCGTATCCCGTAGATGCGAAGAGGTGATCCATAGGGATTCCCCCATCCACAGTTCCCCTATAGCCTACAGTCATTTAGATGTTAGATTTGAAACTAGTTTGATGTCATAATGCTTTGAAATCCGTCATAGACAGCACATTTTCCGGCACGGGATAGAGCCATCATTATGATTTCCTGAACCATCAGAGTAAGTGAAAATGTTGCATTAAATGGACTGATTCCTATATATTTATTTAGCTAGGCAACCAATGACCACACCAATGGTTTGAGATACATTTAGAGCAATGTTGATGGTAGGAGTATTTCCAAATGCCAGGCTCTGAATTCATTATGTTGTTTCCCTAATGAAAGTCCTAAAGGTATTCTGAAGAGGTGCTGAGTCTGACATTATAACATTTTATAAATACAGAACATTTCTTAATTTCCATCACATTCCCATTGGATTTGGAATGTGTCTTGTGCTGTCAATGATTGGTTGCATGGGCTGTGGAACCACACCATAATATACATAAGGAGACAGATCCTTTCACAACCAACAAGCAACTTGCAAGTGACAAATTTAGACTTCCTCACTAAGGTTGCCTAGCAACACAAAGGGTTTGTTTCCGATACAGCTGTTCCCGCGAAAGCAAGGGTTAAAATCCCATCTCCCACTGAACATTGCATGTCTCATTTGGGTGCTATGGGATTGCAAGCGATTGCATCTCTTCGCCATGTTTGACAGTCACATATTGAAAATGTGCCTGTCCTGTCATCTATGGCAAAATCATTAACTTGTTAATGAAGTAGTTTTCGTTAATACAACCCTTACTCTAGTTGATACAACTGGCAGTGCTAATGATAATAATCATAGTTGATGTGGTTTAGTTTAATTCTCCCCATCCGTGATGATTATAAGAATGGACATATTCTTGCTCCTTCGAGTCCAGCCTGATATGCTGTGCTGCTTGTCTATGTGCCTGGGTGAAGCTGTGAGAGAGAGGGAGAGTGTGTCTGTGAGAGAGAGCGAGAGTGTGTCTGTGAGAGAAAAGTGTGTGTCTGAAAGAGAGAGCGAGAGTGTGTCTGTGAGAAAGTGAGTGAGTGTGTGTCTGTGAGAGAGAGTGAGTGAGTGTGTGTCTGTGAGAGAGAGTGAGTGTGTCTGAGAGAGAGTGAGTGTGTATGTGTCAGAGAGAGAGAGAGAGAGTGAGTGTGTGTCAGAGAGAGAGAGCGAGATTGTGTCTGTGTGTGTGTGTGTGTGTGTGTGTGTGTGTGTGTGTGTGTGTGTGTGTGTGTGTGTGTGTGTGTGTGTGTGTGTGTGTGTGTGTGTGTGTGTGTGTGTGTGTGTGTGTGTGTGTGAGAGAGAGAGAGAGAGGGGGAAAGGGATATGTGTGGATCTGGTGCATTGTGCACCCATCCTCATAGTCAGTGACAAGCGGAATCATGTGGGGTGGGCTCTCTCTGTCACCAGCGTGCCTGCCTGCCTGGCTCCGTCCCTGCCTTCCTCCCTGCCCAGTCAATCTCTCTCCCTCCCATTGTGACTCGCTATACCACTGGAGCTATTCGCTGCTGCTTTTTCGCGCTGCAAAACTCGGATACATTTCACATTCACTCTTTCTCCACATTCCCATGAATATTTAAGCAATAAGGAAAAGAGGGGAAATGAAGTCTTTTCTGAATGCCTTGAAGAAAGAAGGTGAGCTGTTGTAGTTGATTTTGGAGGATTTTGATGGCTTTCAATGTTTTGAGTTTGTGATTGAAAGTTTGTGTGGCGTACAGGAGCTGAGAAAATGAGTTCTAGACTGTACGTTGTGGTATGCCTTTTAATTGATATGGTAGTTCTAGCTTAACAAAAAATTGGCATGTAGTTTAATAGCAACTGTTCATTAACTAAGGCAATTGTTGAATCACTAATAGTCACCGTTGTATAACTTGTTTTGCTAATATAAATATTGATGGCTGCTTTCATAATCGCTTCAAAAAGTCTCAAGAGGATGCTAACTATTTTGGCCCTACGGTTTTCAAAGAACACAGCCTGGGAAAGTAATGACTGTTTACCGGATATACTGTAGAGTGCAACCTAGGTTGTTGGCACTGTAGGTTGATTTGACGAATGATGATCAATGTCGACAACTCACAATATCTGACTCTGCAAAGTGAACGGACTTTTTGCGACAGGTGAATTGTAAATGTAATCGGACCATTCTTGCAGAAGAGATGGAGTTAAATTGAACTGTCATACAGACACATACAGAGAACGCATTTGTTAGGATATGTCACTTTGTTAAAGCAGATCCAAGCATATCGCCATAACTTTATTCGCTTTGCCTCTTCCGTTGATGATAGGCCATTCAGATATCACCGGTTATTGGGAGAGAGGTGAAGAGGGTGTGGGGGATCTGTCTTGTTCAGGTAGTGGTGGGTTGGGCGTTTTTCCTTTCCCTTACCTTTCCTCTCTTTATGCCTCACGGGCGTACACTTTATTGTGGATCATTTTCACAGAGTTTTGGAGGTTCACTGGCACGGCTTTACATTGTGCAATCAGGATTTGAATCTTCCTCGGGGGGAATGCGTAGACTTCTTTTTTTGTAAGACGTCTTTTGGAAATGTTTTAAATAGATGACCCTTTTCCTAGGACGGTGTACTGTGATTTTGGCTGTTTTACAAAGCAGTGTCTTCTCTCTCACTAAGTGGCCTGTCTTTGCAGGGTGAAATCATGTGGATGCTGTATATAAGCCTCCTCTTCCTCCTTGGTGTTTAGAAGGCAGCGGAGAAATAAACATCATCATTAATCATGCTTCAGCTGTGTGCACTGTGCAGCTGCTTCAAACACAGGGGAATTCCACCAAGGCTCCTGTTATAGCTGGTGTTGAATAGAGTCCTCTCCACAGCCAGCCAGCCATGCTGGCTGTTCTGAGGCCGTGAGCCCAGCGCCTTTGGAGCTCTCCTTGCATCTTTATTGAGGCTCAAGATGCTTAATGCCTCAAGGTTGTTAATTGAAGGCGTGTGCGTGTTTGTGTGTGTGTGTGTGTGTGTGTGTGGAGTATTCTGCTTACTGACCTGCTTCTATTTGAGTTTCAAAGGAACAATGAAGAATCTGACGTAATACTCTACCATAATGAAACTTGGTCTAATTCCTCCCTCCCTCCCTCCCTCCCTCCCTCCCTCCCTCCCTCCCTCCCTCCCTCCCTCCCTCCCTCCCTCCCTCCCTCCCTCCCTCCCTCCCTCCCTCCCTCCCTCCCTCCCTCCCTCCCTCCCTCCCTCCCTCCCTCCCTCACACCCTCCCTCACACCCTCCCTCACACCCTCCCTCCCTCCCTCTAGTGCCTTTCCGTGAGGCGCCGGCCCAACCTGCCCGGCACAAGCAAGCCCCACGGAGCACCCTCGCTGCACCACGGCCGACGCTCTTGCGCTCCAACAGCGACAACAACCTGAACGTGAACAACCGATCACCCCTGCCGTCCCCGAGCCACTCTCCCCTGCGTAGCCTCTCCCCCCGCCGGCCCCAGCAGCAGCAGATGCCCAGCCCCAATGGAACAGTCAGGACCATGGGGAAGGGGGCTCCCCGCCCTCCCCGCTCACCTTCTCTGGGGCGCCTGGGGGAGGAAGCACGGAGACAGACCCCTCAGCGACAGCCCAGGTTAGTCACCAACCAGGGTTTGAGTTATACATTGGCTCTTGAGGGCTCCCAACTTCTTTTGCAGGTGCCCAGAGTTAAATCGTGGATTTTTTTAGGGGGGGGCCCGGCCCATACTGATACCTCAATACTTATGGGTGGGCCCTGATTTGTTATGGGGCTGCCCAGGCTTACTAGACCTCCTTTTAGTTAAACCATGTCACCAACTTTATGGTGTGACTTTCCAATTAGTGCCCTTGGTAGTTTACAGAACCTCTACAAACAGAGTGCAGTTACAAAGAAGGATTTTGGCCCAGAAAATATGTCCCAAATGAGTCCCTGGTGCACATGGCAGCCTGGGGAATAGAGATGGTAGATGTGTGGCGCTCACTGTAGGTCTGATCAGTCTCTCTCAGGAGAGTGTGGATGTGTGTTCATGGATGTGTGTGGATGTTGGCCCAAAAACAGTCCCTGGTGTTCACTGCATCTTGGGGAGTAGAGATTCTAGATGTGCTCCACCATCAGTCCAATCAGTCACTCTTATGAAAGTGGCAATGTTGGAGTGGGGGTTTCTGTTGCAGACAGGGGAGGGAAGGGTTTGTTCAGTTGGGATGAGTGAGGCCCTGCTCAAAAGTAGTACACTATACAGGGAATAAGGTGAGAGGAATTACAGGCAGACAGAAGAGAGGCTTGGCAGTACAGATGTCCCACTGCGACTTGGTTAATGTGTACGGATTCCCAATGCCAATCGTGACAACTGTTACTCTTCCTGAACAATACCCCAGTCCTACTTCAGCAAACTGCTTTCGGTTGGTTTACTTAATTTGACACTCCAACCCCCCCCCCTACCCCAGATATACCCTGGATCACGGTCTCATCACATATACCCCCCACCCTCCTACTTCACATCTGTCATTGTCACCATGGATATACCACCAGATTTGAGTTGAGACCATTTTTGGTCCACGTCAATGACGACGTGTGTTTGCGTGCGAGCGTGTGAATCTCTTCACCATAGCAGGGGGTCTGTGGAGAACAGAGCAGGCTCAGTAAGTGGGCCACGCCAATTACTCACTGCTCGCATAAAAGGAAAACGGAAATTCATCTAAATTGAATCTGAATATGACAGATGTCACACAATAAATTATCTTATGGAAATTGTACCTTTTTTTTTCTCCCCTTCAGCTTCCCCGTGTTCAGCCCGTGTTCAGCCCGTGTTCAGGATGCATAATGAGTTGTTGTGATTGCCTTCACTCGGCCTCCTCTCAGCCAGGTCAGCAGGCCTACTGGTGTATGAATACATTATTACTGGCACCGTTACTGGAGTAGAGCGGTTCAAATGGGACGCCGTTAGTTCCTCCCTAGTTACTGGAGTGGTTGCTATGGCCATTACTGCCATATGGTGCATATGTGTTTTAGCAGCTAACTAGCTTACTCCACGGTGTGTTAGATGATGTCCTCCAACTGCGGACCAAAGCAAAGCGCTGACAGCTGTAGTGTGGTTCGGGTTTGTGATCTGATAATTGCTGTTTGCTATTACGCTCCTGTTGTCTGTGTGGACAACGGTGATTCAGAGGCCAATATAAAACACACTATTTTCTGTATTTAGGCGTAGACAGTACTTGTGCTAAATAACTGTTCAGGGTTAGAGCCTGCTATTTTAACTGTATTAGATAATTCACCTAGATTATTGCTTTACTTGGTATGGTAGTAGACACTCTATCTTGGTTTACATACTGTACCTAGAAAGAGCAATGACAAATAGCTCACACATATAGGCCATTCCTTCTGTTTTTGATTTAGTCATTTTAGCCAACAATCTTATCCAGAGCAATTTATAGTAGTGAGTGCATACATTTTTCATACTGGTCCCCCGGGGAAATTGAACCCACAACCCTGGTGTTGCAAGTGCCAATGCTCTACTAACTGAGCCACTCGGTGCCTGTTATAGTTTCATTGAAACGCTGATATATCCTGACATGATACCTTAAAAGAAGCAATTATATACCATGACAGTGAGTGTTACATGAACACTCATCTGTTTTTGCCTCAGCATAGCAGTAGATCAGAAATAGACACATTGTGACAATATTCAGACACAACCATTGGCTGATGCTGCTGTTGGAGGACCTATTTTCTTCCTGTTCTTGTTTTGCATAAATACCTCAGCCCACGACTGCCTCTTCCAAATTTAACATCCTTATGTAATCACTGTCTTTGGTTCAGGGTATGAGGGGTGGGTTTGTGCACGGCTCCATCCCAAATGACACCCTATTCCCTACATAGTGCACTACTTTTGACCAGAGCCCTATGGGCCCTGGTCAAAAGTAGTGCACTATATATATATATATATATATACTGTTCAAAAAAATAAAGGGAACACTAAAATAACACATCCTAGATCTGAATGAATGAAATATTCTTATTAACTACTTTTTTCTTTACATAGTTGAATGTGCTGACAACAAAATCACACAAATATTATCAATGGAAATCAAATGTATCAACCCATGGAGGTCTGGATTTGGAGTCACACTCAAAATTAAAGTGGCAAACCACACTACAAGCTGATCCAACTTTGATGTACTGTACTGTCTGTGGTGCAATGTGGCGTTGGTGGATGGAGCGAGACATGATGTCCCAGATGTGCTCAATTGGATTCAGGTCTGGGGAACGGGCGGGCCAGTCCATAGCATCAATGCCTTCCTCTTGCAGGAACCGCTGACACACTCCAGCCACATGAGGTCTAGCATTGTCTTGCATTAGGAGGAACCCAGGGCCAACCGCACCAGCATATGGTCTCACAAGGGGTCTGAGGATCTCATCTCGGTACCTAATGGCAGTCAGGCTACCTCTGGCGAGCACATGGAGGCCCCCCAAAGAAATGCCACCCCACACCATGACTGACCCACCGCCAAACCGGTCATGCTGGAGGATGTTGCAGGCAGCAGAACGTTCTCCACGGCGTCTCCAGACTCTGTCACGTCTGTCACATGTGCTCAGTGTGAACCTGCTTTCATCTGTGAAGAGCACAGGGCGCCAGTGGCGAATTTGCCAATCTTGGTGTTCTCTGTCAAAAGCCAAACGTCCTGCACGGTGTTGGGCTGTAAGCACAACCCCCACCTGTGGACGTTGGGCCCTCATACCACCCTCATGGAGTCTGTTAATGACCGTTTGAGCAGACACATGCACATTTGTGGCCTGCTGGAGGTCATTTTGCAGGGCTCTGGCAGTGCTCCTCCTGCTCTTCCTTGCACAAAGGTGGAGGTAGCGGTCCTGCTGCTGGGTTGTTGCCCTCCTACGGCCTCCTCCACATCTCCTGATGTACTGGCCTGTCTCCTGGTAGCGCCTCCATGCTCTGGACACTACGCTGACAGACACAGCAAACCTTCTTGCCACAGCTCACATTGATGTGCGAACCTGGATGAGCTGCACTACCTGAGCCACTGGGTTGTAGACTCCGTCTCATGCTACCACTAGAGTGAAAGCACCGCCAGCATTTAAAAGTGACCAAAACATCAGCCAGGAAGCATAGGAACTGAGAAGTGGTCTGTGGTCACCACCAGCAGAACCACTCCTTTATTGGGGGTGTCTTGCTAATTGCCTATAATTTCCACCTGTTGTCTATTCCATTTGCACAACAACATGTGAAATGTATTGTCAATCAGTGTTGCTTCCTAAGTGGCCAGTTTGATTTCACAGAAGTGTGATTGACTTGGAGTTACATTGTGTTGTTTAAGTGTTCCCTTTATTTTTTTTGATCAGTGTATATATGTGTATATATATATATATATATAGAATAGGATGCCATTTGGAACACAGACGGGTGGGTTTGAGCATGTCGCCAACCAGGGTTGGTTGCTGGTAAACAAGGACTTGCTCTTTGTAGTTTGTAGAGGCGGGTAGCTGGTAGCCAGGACTGTGCCCCAAATAGCACCCTATGGGCCCTGGTCAAAAGTGGTGGACTATATAGGGATTGGGGTATGGTGCCATTTGGGACACAGATCATCAACCATGGTTGGTTGGTGGTAAACAAGGACGTGACTTTTTGTAGTTTGTAAGGGCGGTTATCTAGCCGGTAGTTGGTAGCTTGTGTCCTATAAACCTCTCACTGGGTTATTTACACTGTCTGCAGTTTTTTTATGATCTATTATTCATCCCGTTCATAAGTTTCTCTTACGTCTCATACCGTCCATAGCACACGTGCGCAGTACAATACTCTTGTGTTCTTCCTATTTGGTATATGGCAACGCAAGAGTATCCCGTTGCTATTTAATGACCGTCACGACCCTACACGACACTATAACTATGTAGACACTAAAATACCCAGACCTGTTTGTTAGCCTAACCTTATCTCCATAGTCTTTCCATCATGCAGCAATCCGGTGCCATTTTCACATTTTGGTTGCATCACACTGCTAAGTTTGATGCCCATTATTCTAGCAGATCCCCCAGACACTCTTTTTTCCCCCAACTATTACATTTTTTTCACACAATTATGTCGACCCCAACCAAACTGTGCTGGCTCCAGCACATTTACAGCAACTATGGTGGATGTGTAACCAAGCCAGCTCAAGACAGCTTGGCTCGGCTCGACACAGTAGTGTGTGTAGAGCCACGAAAGCATCTGGAGGATCTGATGTGACAGATTGACTGTTAAACAGGCAGTGAGCTGCTGTCAGTCACAGTGGTCTGCCATCTCCACACATACACACACACACACACACACACACACACACTGCCATGGCTACTAAGCGTAAAGTCATGACTAAAAGGTTAACATTGGTTTGACTGTTGATGATTTCGACCTACCAGTGAATGAATGGCAGTGACATTGGGCCTATGCATTTATAGGCTATATAGTGTGTAGCATCTGTACTAAGTCAAATAAAATCTCAAATTGTATTGCTGTAGTTACACAAAAAAGTGTTACGTAACGTGAATTTCGGTATTGTTGCTGAGACCCTATCATGCTTTATGGGCTGGCAGGTAGTCTAGTGGTTAGAGTGTTGGGCCAGTAACCGAAAGGTTGCTGGATCGAATCCCCGAGCTGACAAGGTAAAAATCTGCCCCTGAGCAAGGCAGGTAACCCACTGTTCCCCCGGTAGGCTGTCATTGTAAATAAGAATTTTGTCTTAACAGACTTGCCTAGTTAAATGAAGGTCAAATGTACACACTGCATTGTATTCAGTGGGTGGACTCTGCAGAGTCTCTTTCCAACTTGTCTTGATAGTTTGCTATCGTCAGCACCTGCTCAGACAATTGATGTGTCATGGTTTCCCTTATACTGCTTCACACTCTCAAAATCTACAACCTGAAAGGGTTCTTCGGCTGTCCCCATAGGACTCTTTTTAGCTCCAGGTAAAAACCTTTTTGGGTTCCCATGTAGAACCCTTTCCGCAGAGGTTTCTACATGGAACCCAAAAGGGTTCTACCTGGAACCAAAAAGGCTGTTCCTATGGGGACAGCTGAAAAACCCTTTTGGAACCCTTTTTTCTAAGAGTGTGAAGGATAGGAGGCTATGCTATGCTATGCTAGCCTATCCAGTTGGCACGAGGGATGCCTTTGGCTGTGACTTCGACAGAAATAGTGATTCACTTGGTATGAAATCTAATCTCGGTTAGTTTGGTCTGCGGAATCCGGGTCGGATGCTCGATTAAACCATTTACGTTCACGCAGTCGGGTACATTAGATATGACAAGGTATAGTCCCTGCCTACAGTTAAGCGGAGGAGGCTGTGCTACACTGGGTACCTACAGTGATGCTAAACTAGGTAGTTAGCATGAGGGATGCCTTTGGTTGTGACTTTGACAGAGTCTCTATAGAGTCTTAATGAAGCACCAGCCACTGAGGGCATGTACAGCTGGAATTCTCCTCTGGCCCACTTTCTCTCTCTCTCTCTCTCTCTCTCTCTCTCTCTCTCTCTCTCTCTCTCTCTCTGCCACTCTGCTGGCCTCTATCACCGTGTGTGTGTGTGTGTGTGTGTGTGTGTGTGTGTGTGTGTGTGTGTGTGTGTGTGTGTGTGTGTGTGTGTGTGTGTGTCATGCTGTGTCCCTGGGCTAGCAGGTGGAGCAGCGAGGTGGGTAGGCTCTCATCCCCCCAGGCCGTGAACATACCAGGACATCACATATCACTGCTCTGCTGCTGCCTTGGTTGTCAGACGTTTACAGTACACCATCCCCATCATCTCCATGAACATGTCATCTGTGGCGCTTCAATATGTGTTGTCATTTTCTTGTTGAATTGTAATTCTTGTTGAATTACACTGTGTTCATATCAGTGACATTGACAGATGAAAAATGTTTACCCGTTTTAAGTCTAAACACAGTCCACAAAGTACTTTCTATGCAAATTAGCTTTGCTGTACAAGGCTCTTGTGCTAAATACACAAGAGAATCTCAATTTGGGGCCCTTAACTTCATACTGTATTGCAGAAGACATTGTAATGTTTCCATCTACATCCTCTTCCCCTGTGTCATTTCTCTCTACAAAGCAGGTGAATGCCAAGAGCTCTGCGGATAATAGCTCTGATTGGTTTCCCTGTTCTCCTCATCGTGTTGTAGAATAGATGATGTGTGCAGAGAGTAGGTCTGGACCACAAGCTGGGATAGGAGTGGTAATAGGGCCCCTGTTGAGGGACCCCGACACTGTACAGCAACTCCAAACAACTGAATGGACAGAGAGAGTTTGCTGCTTTAATTAGCTAGAAGGAGCATTCGTATTCAACAGAGGAGAGCCTCGTTACTGCCTCAGACTTCAATATAAATCTATGTCCAAGGGATTGTAAACATATACGAGTGGACCATCATAGTAATTATATTGTCCAAGCACTATCCAATCATTTGATCATGTAATGTCTCTCAATTACTACATATTTCACTTCTCCACGCTAACGAATGTCAGAATTTTGAGTGGGGAATGGAATATATCAACATCAAATGGATGATCAACACAGATTTGACGATACTCCTGTCATTAGTGTGGATAATGAGCCCGTTCCAGCTCTGATCTCCTATTGTAGGCCTTCAGTTTTACAGCAGTCCAACAGAGGGGGCCATTGTACAACCTTTCCTTCCTGTCAGTGAATTTCCTCAGCTGCTATGATGTGCTGCTCATTGAGTAGAGTAGAGGTCACTAAATACTAGGGATGTGACGATCATGGAATTTTGTTGACAACTATTGGTCACCGTTGTAAAATATACAAAATAAATAAATACAAGATAATGACTGGACTCAACCACACATGATATCTTTTTGAATGCCCGGGTGTCCCGTCTTCAGTCAGCTGTTCTTTCCAAACCAAATTATATTTTTTCCACCTCTTGTCTCTCCTTATGTCGGCTGTTATATGTAAACCAAGCTTACTTTTACTTTGCTGCTTTCGGGTAAAGTTTTTCGACTTTAAAATGAAGTTGATGATATTTCTTTTTGAATAATGTTATTATTAAAAACGCTCATGACAGTTATTTTATTTTCATGACGGTCTTCATCCATAATCTGCAGTTACACGGTTATAGAGCCCTACTAAATACATACCCATATAATTTCACTGTTATGTGAAAATATGTACCTTGCACTTTTTTCTCTTCCCTATCCTGTTCCCCGAATATGCCCCCCCACAGTATACCGTTTATAGGGGGCACAGGCTGCTAAAGTGTGCTTTATACCAAAAGGCTGTGCTCCATTTAATAAAATCACTGTATGTGACCACAAAAAAAAGTATGTTTCTATTTTTGTGACTACGGACTAACCTTCCCCTAACCTCAATCTTTTTCCCCTCTCCCTCTCCAGCCCACACAGGGGTCGGGAAGCTTTCTCTGATGGCATAGACAGCCAGGGGCCCAAGCGTAAGCTGTACAGTGCTGTGCCAGGCAAGCACTATGTGGTGACCCAGTCCTACCAACCACAGGCCGAAGGAGAGATCCCCCTGTACAAGAACGACAAGGTCAAAGGTAAACATCCTGGTCGATCTATGCTGTATCCCCGAGCGAAGTAGTGTTTTAATTGGGACACATTTTCTACTGCTTGAGTACTGGCCGTTCTTATAGTATAATGGCTCTCAAATACAGTATGAGCGCCGGTACAGTACATTTGTATTAGTTCCGGCACCTTTTTCATTTCACTTTAAGCACTGGGGAGAGAGATATTAGAGGCAACCACTCAGAAGGATGTCATTAAGAAGTCCATCAGTAACCTGCTTAGATTTAGCTAAATGATTTTTCCCAACTCAGTAAACAGTTCAAAGCAAGACACTTATGCAAAAGACTGCAGTGCATTGTATTTACTCTAGTTATTTACTCTCACTTCTACTCTAGTTATTTACTCTCACTTCTACTCTAGTTATTTCTAACATCAGTGGTAGCTTTGTCTCTTAGGGAAAAGGACTATTTCGTTTACGGGTGTGTTTTTCCTCAGTGCTTTTTGAGTTTTAAAATTCAATTGTGCCTTTTCAAAGGTTACATAGTATTTACCTGTCAGGTTGTCATGTTGGGTAAGCTGGAGTGGCATTGAAGAGACCACAGGCACATTGGTGGAGTGGAGCTGGGGTCTTTTTAGATTAATAATGACTAATGCAGTCAATTCTTCTTTTACATACTACTATTTACATTTTTCTTACACAGTCTTTCCCCCCTTATCTCACTCCCCCTTCCCCACCCTCCCTCTTTCTCTCTTTTCACCCACCCTTCCCCTCCTCTCTCTCCCCCTCCCAGTGCTCTCCATAGGGGAAAGTGGTTTCTGGGAGGGCAGTGCCCGTGGTAACTTGGGGTGGTTCCCAGCAGAGTGTGTGGAGGAGAACATCCCTAACCAAGTCCAGGAGGAGAAACCATGTAAGTCCTCGGTGTGTGTGTGTGTGATCCCTAGCCAGGCCCACTAGGAGAAGCCTCCTCTCAAGACAGATCACCACGCTGTTCTAAATCACTTCTAAATCTCCGCTCGCAGCGCCACGAGGATTGATGTTTTATTGATTGGTAGAACAGTTGTTAGTGTAAAGTCTGATGCCAAACGGCCTCATTTTTCAACCTCACGCATCCCGTCCCTCTCCTCCTCTACAACTCAATAGGGCTCCATTATATGAATAATGGAAGGAAACGGACCTTTATAACAAGAGTTATTTCGTGACCTATCGTTTTATTCAAACACACACACTCCGTTTCTTCAAAGAAAAAAGCAATCCGATTCTTGTGAGATATTTTTCTCCTGTGCTCGGTCTCAGCTTTAGCTCTCTTATGCTTCGATAACCCTCTGAATATGTGAAGTGCCTTCTGGCCATGGCAGGCTGGTAATGCAATTAGCACTCAGCAGCATGGACACAGTCCACAGCCTACACATGCGTTCTCTCACAACACAGTGTTTGCGTGGATCATTTGCATTCAGTAGGCTAAGCCACAGGGTACATGCATTTACAGTAGCCTATCTTTGCCTGTACAGTAGCGGGCATGCGGACCTCATGTTCAATACATGCGTAACCTGTGTATTTCACGCTTGGTTCCCTGACCTCTCCTAGTATGTCATTCTGGATTATGGGTAGAGAGAGCCACACTGATACCTGAGACTAGACTACAATGCAGCTGTAGTACTGTAGTGAAGATGTTAAAATGTCTGAGATGTTGGCCGGTAGACTGCTTTCTTCCTTTGCATTTGTGCAAGTACAGTATTTTTGTGCAGTTTGTGTGAATTTGTGTGTGTGTACTCTGTGCGCATACTCTGTGCGCATACTACGTTTGTGTGTGTGTGTGTGTGCGTGCGTGCGCAGCGCGCGTGTATGCTTCTGTGTGTCTGCGTGTGCCCCTTGCTCCTGGGGGCAACATTCTGTTGAAAGTTATTTTGGTCCAAATAACTGCCTTCCACATCAGTGCAGCCAGTGTTCAGTAGCTTATGAGGCCATGCAGCTCTGCTCAGGCCAGAGGGGATGAGGGCTCTCTTGAGTTTAAAGCACACCATGATTGCAAGATCCGGCTGCACTGATGTACTGACATAATAGTAAGGCAGCTATTGAAACGCTTAAAGGGATAGTGCGAGATTTTGTCAAACCATTTTCGACCTACCCAAATTCAGATGGACTCATGGAGACCATTTGTATGTCTCTGCATGCGGTTCTAAGGAAGTTTCTAACTGGCGTCAGCGCAATGACTGGAAGTCTACCGGAACAGCTAGCATGCACATCTACCTCTTACTTCCCTCTGAATATGTGAAGGGCCTTCTGGCCATGGCAGGCACACACACAATTAGCCCTCAGCAGCAAGGACACAGTCCACAGCTTACACATGCATCCTTCACAACGCAGTGTTTGCGTGAATTGTTTGCATTCAGTAGGCTAAGCCACAGGGTACGCGCATTTTACGGTAGCCTATCTTTGCCTGTACAGAAGCGGTTGTGCGGACCTCATACATGCTATAACCTGTGTGTTTCACACTTGGTTCCCTGACCTCTCCTAGTGTGTCTTCTGGATTATGGGTAGAGAGAGACATTAACTTTTACTATGTTACGTCTATGCCTGAGTCCAGGTTGATCTTGCGGGAGTTGCTGTTCCACAACTACCGCATATCAACCAATCAGCATCCAGGATCCAAACAACCGTTTTATAACACATTATAAAAAGCAGCATTTGAATAAAGCGATACTTCAAGGCTTTCACTTTCGCCATCACTGTCTTATCAATCTTCTTGAACAACAAAATAATATACAGGATTCCCACCGGGGACCAAAATATATGATGTCACTATTGTAGGTCATTTTGCATAAAAGTGTCTTCTAAATGGACTGTTAGGAGGGTGGTGTACAGAAATAAATGAATGATGTTTTAAATTAGAAGTCAGGCAGGCTTGAGAAGCATTGGCAAACCATCTGTGATGCAATTGGCCGGGAGGGTCTGGTCCGTGTGTGTGTGTGTGTGTGTGTGTGTGTGTGTGTGTGTGTGTGTGTGTGTGTGTGTGATCACAATATGAGTCATTATGATGTCATTCTGCCTGCTACTCCACTATGACAGAACACTGATATGCCATTGAATGTTCCAGACCCTCATGTTTGTGTATGTGTGTTCCAGTGTGTGTGTTTATGTGTTCCAGTGTGTGTGTGTGTTCCAGACACTTACCTGTGGCGTATATAGTATCAGAACAATGTGCAGTGACTGGAGAGGTCTCTTGATAGGAGAAGGCTAGCTTTGGTATTTACCCCTTAAAATGTGTATTGGCCTAAATGTTTTTAATGTCCAGTAATGTCTATACTGAACAAAAATATGAACACAACATGCAACAATTTTCAGGGAATTAGTCAACTGAAATAAATGATTTAGGCCCTGGGCAGGGGTGCAGGCATGGGTGGGCCTGGGAGGGCATAGGCCCACCATTGTGGGAGCCAGGCCCATCCACTGGAGAGCCAGGCCCAGCTAATCAGAATGAGTTTTTCCCCACAAAAGGGCTTTATTACAGACAGAAATACTCCTCAATTTCATCAGCTGTCCAGGTGGCTTGTCACAGACGGTCCCGCAAGTGAAGAAGCCGGATGTGAAGGTCCTGGGCTAGCGTGGTTACATGTGGTCTTTGGTTGTGAGGCAGATTGGATGTACTGCTAAATTCTCTAAAATGACGTTTTGCCAGCGGCTTGTGGTAGAGAAATTAACATAACATTATCTGGCAACAGCTCTGGTGGACATTCCTGCAGTCAGCATGCCAGTTGCACTCCCCCCTAAAACTTGAGAAATCTGTGGCATTGTATTATGTGACAAATTGCACAAATTGCACCTGTGTAATGATAGTGCTGTTTAATCAGCTTGATATGCCACACCTGTCAGGTGGATGGATTATTTTGGCAAAGGAGAAATGCTCACTAACAGGGATGTAAACAAATGTGTGCATATGCAACATTTCTGGGATCTTTTATTTCAGCTCGTGAATGGGACCAACACATGGGACCAACACTTTACATGTTATGTTCAGATTTTTCTTTTGTTTATTTGTGAATCCTGAAAGACCTACTTGCTGTACTCAGTGACTGGACAGAGTCACAATGACTCAATCAGTACATTTTGACCGAATCTGTGAATTATAGCAGTCTGTGCTACTGTACAAATGCAGTTTGTGAAGGATATGATAATTCACTATTTGACAATGCAATGTCGACGAGGCTATAATTGGCAGGTACTTTTCATCCAGTCTTGTCCTCACAAATACGTCTGTTTTCATTCACCTGAAGGGAAGATAAAGCACAGAGGATTTCAGACATTGTTATTGCTCGAGGTCAATAATTACTACCGAAGTACCATCTGAATATTATAGTAGTGGCTACCTGTGCTTCTGTTTGGTTACTAACATCATGCAGTTGTACCAGTATCATGAACCCTTTACTGTAACACTCATGTACATTCCTGATTGATATATTGCCATGGAAACGTCCTCTGTACACTGTACAAGCCCGGTTGCTAAGGAGTGGGCCTTGGCAAGATTTTTTTCTCTCTCTCTTTTTGTACAATTTTTTTCTCTCTCTCATTCTCTCTCTGCACTAAGAACGGAGCTTACGTGGGATTTTGTCATTACCCGATAGAGTTGTTCTCTTCATGTCTATGGACATGGTTATGGGCTCTATATATTCACATACCGGGATTGGTCAAACTTTCTGGGGATGTTGACGAAAGGCTTTCTAACCTGAGGACTACTAGAGGTGGAGAGGTGAGGTATCCTCACTTAGGACTCGGACTTGAAGGTGGAGGTGTGAGCGTTTCTGGGAAGCACTCCATTTGAGGAGAGGACAGAAGGGGGCAAATGGAAGAGACTGCCAAATCCAGGAAGAAGGTTCATTTTGGAGGTACAGCACTGTGTGAGTGTTGGGGGGGGGGGGGATTGAAGCGAGGACCATATCTAGCTGGTAGTCTGGTTGTAAACATTGTTCGAAATGTTTTCTGGGATCCTAACGGAAAGTATTTTACCTGGAAGGGAGAAAGGCATATGTAGGTGGTATTTCTATTAGTTATTTTCAGTGTTTTTAGTTGGAAGTGTGTGTGTGTGAGTTTATTACGTGGACAATGGATTGGGTAAATTCTATTCTCAAGTTGAGTGTAGTGCTGCTTATATAAAGGAGGCGGAAGAATTCGTAATGGTAAATTATAATGATTTTAATGCGCTGTACTGTGTGTTCCTTTACTGTATGGCCTTACTGTACATGTATGCATTCATCTTCCTCAGTTGAAGTAATTCAAAGGATGTAGACATCTGATTACACCTAACATATGCAGTACAGTTCAGCACTGGTGTTGAATCTATTCAGGGCCGAATCTATTCCACGGTGCTAGTTTTCTATTCCAAACACATAGTATCCTTGGCCTGTGTCAGTATCCATTTGAAACGCAGGATTCAGGTTGGAGCCTCTGTGGATTTACCAAGCTAGCCACTGACTGTGCTATGCTAGGCTAGGCTAGCTACAGTGCCCCCATGGTGATGTGATTTAGTGTCAGCAGCTGTCAGAACAGTGCACGCTCTTGTCAAGTAGTCTTTTTTAATTCTGCTCTCCGTGTGTTAAGGAGAGGAGGCAAGTGAGGGGGAGAGAGAGAGAGGTGTGTTTGCACTCTAGAGAACAGCAGCAGCATTGAGAGGGAGACAGAATGAGAGATGGTGGGTACAGAACATACACTATATATTCAAAAGTATGTGGACCTTCAAATTAGTGAATTTGGCTATTTCAGCCACACCCGTTGCTGACAGGTGTATATAACTGACCACACAGCCATGAAATCTCCATAGACAAACACTGGCATTAGAATGGCCTTGCTGAAGAGCTCAGTGACTTTCAATGTGGCACCATTATAGGACGCCAGCTTTCCAACAAGTCAGTTTGTCAAATTCCTTCCCTGCTAGGGCTGTCCCGGGCAACTGTAAGTGCTGTTATTGTGAATTGGAAACAACATCTAGGAGCAACAACGGCTCAGCTGCGAAGTGGTAGGCCATACAAGCTCACAGAACGGGACCACTGAGTGCTGAAGCGCATAACATGTAAAAAGTCTCTGTCCTCGGTTGCAACACTCACTACCAAGTTCCAAACTGCCACTGGAAGCAACGTCAGCACAATAACTGTTCATTGGGAGCTTTATGAAATGGGCCAAGTAGCCGCACACAAGCCTAAGATCACCATGCGCAATGCCAAGTGTCAGCTGGAGTGGTGTATAGCTCCACAATGAAGAGGACCACAATGGAAATAAGTCCCAGACTTAATTGTGTGTTATCCCTGCCTATCTAAGGTCTTCGAAAGCCAAGTCAACAAACAGATCACTGACCATCTCGAATCCCACCGTACCTTCTCCGCTGTGCAATCTGGTTTCCGAGCCGGTCATGGGTGCACCTCAGCCACGCTCAAGGTACTAAACGATATCATAACCACCATCATAACCGCCATCTATAAAAGACGTAAGTACTGTGAAGCCGTCTTCATCGACCTGGCCAAGGCTTTTGACTCTGTCAATCACCATATTCTTATCGGCAGACTCAGTAGCCTCGGTTTTTCTAATGACTGCCTTGCCTGGTTCACCAACTACTTTGCAGACAGAGTTCAGTGTGTCAAATCGGAGGGCATGTTGTCCGGTCCTCTGCAGTCTCTATGGGGGTGCCATAGGGTTCAATTCTCGGGCTGACTCTTTTCTCTGTATATATCAATGATGTTGCTCTTGCTGCGGGCGATTCCCTGATCCACCTCTACGCAGACGACACCATTCTGTATACTTCTGGCCCTTCCTTGGACACTGTGCTCCAAATGAGCTTCGATGCCATACAACACTCCTTCCGTGGCCTCCAACTGCTCTTAAACGCTAGTAAAACCAAATGCATGCTTTTCAACCATTCGCTGCCTGCACCCGCACGCCCGACTAGCATCACCACCCTGGATGGTTCCGACCTAGAATATGTGGACATCTATAAGTACCTAGGTGTCTGTCTAGACTGTAAACTTTCCTTCCAGACGCATATCAAACATCTCCAATCCAAAATCAAATCTAGAATCGTCTTTCTATTTCGCAACAAAGCCTCCTTCACTCACGCCGTCAAACTTACCCTAGTAAAACTGACTATCCTACCGATCCTCGACTTCGGCGACGTCATCTAAAAAATAGCTTCCAATAGTCTACTCAGCAAACTGGATGCAGTTTATCACAGTGCCATCCGTTTCGCTACATATTCGTCGCCAGACCCACTGGCTCCAGGTCATCTACAAGTCCATGCTAGGTAAAGCTCCGCCTTATCTCAGTTCACTGGTCACGATGGCAACACCCACCCGTAGCACGCGCTCCAGCAGGTGTATCTCACTGATCATCCCTAAAGCCAACACCTCATTTGGCCGCCTTTCGTTCCAGTACTCTGCTGCCTGTGACTGGAACGAATTGTAAAAATCGTTGAAGTTGGATACTTTTATCTCCCTCTCCAACTTTAAACATCTGCTATCTGAGCAGCTAACCGATCGCTGCAGCTGTACATAGTCCACCGGTAAATAGCCCACCCAATTTACCTACCTCATTCCCATACTGTTTTTATTTATTTAATTTTCTGCTCTTTTGCACACCAGTATCTCTACCTGCACATGACCATGTGATCATTTATCACTCCCGTGTTAATCTGCAAAATTGTAATTATTCGCCTACCTCCTCATGCCTTTTGCACACAATGTATATAGACTCTTTTTTTCCCTCTTTTTTTTCTACTGTGTTATTGACTTGTTTATTGTTTACTCCATGTGTGACTCTGTGTTGTTGTCTGTTCACACTGCTATGCTTTATCTTGGCCAGGTCGCAGTTGTAAATGAGAACTTGATCTCAACTAGCTTACCTGGTTAAATAAAGGTGAAATAAAATAAAATAAAATCCTCAATGATTTTACTAATGTGCATGTATGGCTTTTAAGTTTTATGTGTGCTTGTTTTTTAAAATGGTTGAATTAATAAACTAAACTAAACTCCGCCATTGGACGCTGGAGCAGTGGATACGTGTTCTCTCGAGTGATGAATCACGCATCACGATCTGGCAGCCCAGCAGATGAATCTGGGTTTGGCGGATGCCAGGAGAACGCTACCTGCCTGAATGCATAGTGCCAACTGTAAAGTTTGGTGGAGATGGAATAATGGCCCAGGGCTGTTTTTCATGGTTAAGGCCCCTTAGATCCAGGGAAGTGAAATCTTTAAGCTTCAGCATACAATGACACTCTAGACGATTCTGTGCTTCCAACTTTGTGGCAAAGGTTTGGGGAAGGCCCTTTCCTGTTTCAGCATGACAATGCCCTCGTGCACAAAGCGAGGTTCATACAGAAATGGTTTGTCAAGATCAGTGTGGAAGAACTTGACTGACCTTCACAGAGCCCTGACCTCAACCCCATAGAACACCTTTGGGATGAATTGGAACGACGACTGCGAGCCAGGCCTAATCGTCCAACATCAGTGCCCAATCTCACTAATGTTCCTATGTCCCAGCAGCGATGTTCCAACATCAAGTGGAAAGCCTTCCTAGAAGAGTGGAGGCTGTTATAGCAGCAAAGGGGGGGACCAACTCCATATTAATGCCCATGATTTTGGAATGAGATGTTCGACGGGCAGGTGTCCACATACTTTTGGTCATGAAGTGTATATCCATCACAGGTTGTAGGGTACCATTTGGGGATGGAGAAAGAGAGACACGGTGGGCTGCTGTACAGCACAACACTGACAGGGGCTTTGTTCTCAATGGCACTCTATTCCATATATAGTGCAGTACTTTTAACCAGAGCACTATGTAGTGCACTATAAAGGGAATAGGTTGCTATTTGGGACATAGCCAGAGCAACACCACTGACAGGGTGTTTCATTAGTACTGTGGATGGCTGGGGGATTTAACCTGTGCTAAAAAGGTGCTTTACACGTCTATCTCATTGCCATGGTGTGCATAGCCTACAATCTGGGCGTATCTCTGAATATATTAGCTTGGCAGTTTTATATCTGAGCCTTAAAATTTGAACTTAAAATTTAAACTAAAGATGGTGATTTAAGCCGTCATGTACATTTCAGAAGTCTATGAGATTTAAAATAGTGGACTTTCATGAAAAAGCAGATGGGATGACCTAGTGGGATAGTGTACTTTCTAGAAGAGGCCTTGAATAGGGTAATGCCCACATCACATGTTATCTACATGGATGATACGTGCACATAATATAAGTCATATAACTCACCCTGCTATCAAAGAGGCTGTGCTTAGAAAAGAAATCAGTGACTATGACAACGAGGAAGTAGGTTGGAGGGGAAAGTGTTGAGTCCCACGCAGCCCAGCTTCTGACAACTGATATCATCACATATCAACATAGAGAACCTACAGAACAATGCCAAAATAACACTCACTGTGGTCTTCAACAACATCTTCAACATCTCCACATCCTTTGAATTAATTATCCTAGTTTCTAAAGGCTTTTGGATGGCTATCGGACAGCTAAATGTTTTCTGTTTTAAAAGGGCCTTTTGGTTTTACATTGGCTTATTGTTGTTATTATATGTCTATATTTAAAGTTAATCTTTTGTCAAATACTGAATATTTGGTGGTGTTTATTGCAGTTAGGAAAGGGTGTTCTTAGGAAATCCAACACATCCTCCACCGGAACCCAGCATCTCTCCTCTGGACCATACCCCTCCCAGTCCACGAGGTACTGAAGGCCCCTCGCCCGACGTCTCGAATCCAGTATGGAACGAACGGAGTATGCCGGGGCCCCCTCGATGTTCAGAGGAGGCGGAGGAACCTCCAGCACCTTAGTCTCCAGGAGCGGGTCAGCCAACACCGGCATGAGGAGAGACACTTGGAACGAGGGGTTAATGCGGTAATCGGGGAGAAGTTGTAACCTGTAACAAACCTCATTCACTCTCCTCAGGACTAAATGGCCCCACAAACCGCGGACCCAGCTTCCGGCAGGGCAGGCGGAGGGGCAGGTTTCGGGTCGAGAGCCAGACCCGGTCCCCCGGTGCAAACACTGGGGCCTCACTTCGGTGAAGGTCTGTGCCAATTTTCTGGCGCAGCACGACGCGCTGAAGGTGGACATGGGCGGTGTCTAATGTCTCCTCCGTGCGCCGGAACCAGTCTTTCACCGCAGGAGCCTCGGTCTGACTCTGATGCCAAGAGCCAGAACCGGCTGATACCCCAATACACACTGGAAGGGAGAGAGATTAGTGGAGGGGTGGCGGAGCGAGTTCTGGGCCATCTCTGCCCAGGTCACGAATGCTGCCCACTTCCTGGCCGGTCCTCAGAAACCTACCCACATCCTGGTTAACTCTCTTCACCTGCCCGTTACTCATGGGGTGAAAACCTGAGGTAAGGCTGACCGAGACCCCCAGACAATCCATGAATGCCCTCCAGACCCTCGACATGAACTGGGGACCCCGATCAGACACTATATCCTCAGGTACCCCATAGTGCCGGAAGACGTGTGTAACCAGGGCCTCCGCAGTCTGCAGGGAGACCAGGCAAAGGGAGGAGATGATAACACTTAGAAAAACGATCCACAATGACCAGGATCGTGGTGTTACCCTGTGAAGGATCAAATCAAATCAAATTTTATTTGTCACATACACATGGTTAGCAGATGTTAATGCGAGTGTAGCGAAATGCTTGTGCTTCTAGTTCCGACAATGCAGTAATAACCAATGAGTAATCTAACCTAGGAATTTCACAACTACTACCTTAAACACACAAGTGTAAAGGGATGAAAGGGATAAAGAATATGTACATAAAGATGAATGAGTGATGGTACAGAACGGCATAGGCAAGATGCAGTAAATGGTATTGAGTACTGTATATACATATAAGATGAGTAATGTAGGGTATGTAAACATATAAAAGTGGCATTGTTTAAAGTGGCTAGTGATACATGTATTACATAAAGATGGCAAGATGCAGTAGATGGTAGAGTACAGTATATACATATGAGATGAGTAATGTAGGGTATGTAAACATTATATTAAGTGTCATTGTTTAAAGTGGCTGGTGATACATTTTTTACATCAATTTTTCCAATATTAAAGTGGCTGGAGTTGAGTCAGTGTGTTGGCAGCAGCCACTCAATATTAGTGGTGGCTGTTTAACAGTCTGATGGCCTTGAGATTGAAAAATAGCTTCTATCTCTCGGTCCCTGCTTTGATGCACCTGTACTGACCTCGCCTTCTGGATGATAGCAGGGTGAACAGGCAGTGGCTCGGGTGTTTGTTGTCCTTGATGATCTTTATGGCCTTCCTGTGACATCGGGTGGTGTAGGTGTCCTGGAGGGCAGGTAGTTTGCCCCTGGTGATGCGTTGTGCAGACCTCACTACCCTCTGGAGAGCCTTACGGTTGTGGGCGGAGCAGTTGCCGTACCAGGCGGGGATAAAGCCCGACAGGATGCTCTCGATTGTGCATCTGTAAAAGTTTGTGAGTGCTTTTGGTGTCAAGACAAATTTCTTCAGCCTCCTAAGATTGAAGAGGTGCTGCTGCGCCTTCTTCACCACGCTGTCTATGTGGGTGGACCAATTCAGTTTGTCCGTGATGTGTACGCCGAGGAACTTAAAACATACTACCCTCTCCACTACAGTCCCGTCAAATTGGATAGGGGGGTGCTCCCTCTGCTGTTTCCTGAAGTCCACAATCATCTCCTTTGTTTTGTTGACGTTGAGTGTGAAGTTATTTTCCTGACACCACACTCCGAGGGCTCTGACCTCCTCCCTGTAGGCCGTCTCGTCGTTGTTGGTAATCAAGCCTACCACTTTAGTGTCGTCCGCAAACTTGATGATTTGAGTTGGAGGCGTGCATGGCCACGCAGTTGTGGATGAACAGGGAGTACAGGAGAGGGCTCAGAACGCACCCTTGTGGGGCCCCAGTGTTGAGGATCAGCGGGGTGGAGATATTGTTACCTACCCTCACCACCTGGAGGCGGCCCGTCAGGAAGTCCAGTACCCAGTTGCACATTGCGGGGTCGAGACCCATTGTCTCGGGCTCGAGTTTGGAGGGTACTATGGTGTTAAATGCTGAGCTGTAGTCGATGAACAACATTCTCACATAGGTATTCACCTTGTCCAGATGGGTTAGGGCAGTGTGGTTGTGATTGCGTCGTCTATGGACCTATTGGGGGGGGGGGGGGGGGGGGGGGGGTGTCAGGTAGGGTGGAGGTGATATGGTCCTTGACTAGTCTCTCAAAGCACTGAGTCGGTAGTCGTTTAGCTCAGTTACCTTAGCTTTCTTGGGAGCAGGAACAATGGTGGCCCTCTTGAAGCATGTGGGAACAGCAGACTGGGATAAGGATTGATTGAATATGTCCGTAAACACACCAGCCAGCTGGTCTGCGCATGCTCTAAGGACGCGGCTGGGGATGCCGTCTGGGTTTGCAGCCTTGCGAGGGTTAACTCGTTTAAATGTTTTACTCACGTCGGCTGCAATGAAGGAGAGTCCGCAGGTTTTGGTAGCGGGCCGTGTCAGTGGCAATGTATTGTCCTCCAAGCAAGCAAAGAATGTGTTTACTCTGTCTGGGAGCAAGACATCCTGTAACGGCGTTCTTCGTTTGTTGAAAGAGAGTCGGACCGAAATGCAGCGTAGTGGTTACTCATGACTTTAATGAAAAAAAGTGACACATGAAATAACTATACAAATAAACAACAAACGGAACGTGAAACCTAATTACAGCCTATCTGGTGAAACTACACAGAGACAGGAACAATCACCCACGAAATACAAAGTGAAACTCAGGCTACCTAAATACGGTTCCCAATCCGAGACAACGAGAATCACCTGACTCCAATCGAGAACCGCCTCAGGCAGCCAAGCCTACACTAGACACACCCCTAATCAACCACAATCCCAATGCCTACAAAACCCCCAATACGACAACACAATAACCCCATGTCACACCCTGGCCTGAACAAATAATTAAAGAAAACACAAAAAACTAAGACCAAGGCGTGACACATCCTGGTCCGCGACGAGGCTGTTTTTTTTGTCATCCGTGATTAACTGTAGACCCTGCCACATACCTCTTGTGTCTGAGCCGTTGAATTGCGACTCTACTTTGTCTCTATACTGACACTTAGCTTGTGTGATTGCCTTGCGGAGGGAATAGCTGCACTGTTTGTGTTCGGTCATGTTTCCGGTCACCTTGCCCTGGATAAAAGCAGTGGTTCGCTCTTTCAGTTTCGCGCGAATGCTGCCATCAATCCACGGTTTCTGGTTTGGGAATATTTTAATAGTTGCTGTGGGTACGACATTGCCAATGCACTTGCTAATAAACTCGCTCACGAATCAGCGTATTCATCAATGTTGTTGTTTGACGCAATGCGGAACATATCCTAATCCACGTGATCGAAACAATCTTGAAGCATGGAATCAGATTGGTCGGACCAGCGTTGAACAGACCTGAGCGCGGGAGCTTCCTGTTTTAGTCTCTGTCTATAGGCAGGGAGCAACAAAATGGAGTCGTGGTCAGCTTTTCCGAAAGGAGGGCAGGCGAGAGCCCTATATGCGTTGCGAAAGTTAGAATAACAATGATCCCGGGTTTTACCATCCCTGGTAGCACAATCGATATGCTGATAGAATTTAGGGAGTCAGATTAGCCTTGTTAAAATCCCCAGCTACAATGAATGCAGACTCAGGATGTGTGGTTTCCAGTTTACATAGAGTCAAATAAAGTCTGCTTGGGGGGGAATATATGCGGCTGTGATTATAATCAAAGAGAATTCTCTTGGTAGATAATGCGGTCGACATTTGATTGTGAGGAATTCTAAGTCAGGTGAACAGAAGGACTTGAGTTCCTGTATGTTGTTATGATCACACCATGTCTTGTTAATCATAAGGCATACCCCCCCGCCCCTCTTCTTACCAGAAAGATGCTTGTTTCTGTTGGCGCGATGCGTGAAGAAACCAGCTGGCTGTACCGACTCCGATAGCGTGTCTCGAGTGAGCCATGTTTCCGTGAAGCAGAGAACGTTACAGTCTCTTATGTCTCGCTGGAATGCAACCCTTGCTCGGATTTCATTAACCTTGTTGTCAAGAGATTGGAAATTGGCGAGTAGTATGCTCGGGAGTGGTGCGCGATGTGGCCGTCTCCGGTGCCTGACCAGAAGGCCACTTCGTCTGCCCCTTTTATGGCATCGTTGTTTTGGTTCGCCGGCTGGGATCCAATCCCTTGTCCTGGGTGGTGGGCAAAACACAGGATCCGCTTTGGGAAAGTTGTATTCCTGGTCTTTATGATGGTGAGTTGACGTTGCTCTTATATCCAGTAGTTCCTACCGACTGTATGTAATCAAACCTAAGATTACCTGGGGTACCAATGTAAGAAATAACACGTAAAAAAACAAAATACTGCATAGTTTCCTAGGAACGCGAAGCGAGACGGCTGTATCTGTCGGCGCCCCTGAGGAAGATCGATCAGGAAATCTACCGACAGGTGCGACCACAGCCGTTGTGGAACGGGTAAGGGTTGTAACTTACCTATGGGCAGGTGCCTAGGAGCCTTACACTGGGCGCACACCGAGCAGGAGGAAACATAAACCCTCACATCCTTAGCCAAAGTGGGCCACCAGTACTTCCCACTAAGACAGCACACCATCCGACCAATCCCAGGATGACCAGAGGAGGGCGACGTGTGGGCCCAATAGATCTGCCGGTCGCAGACAGCAGACGGAACGTACAGATGCCCAGCTGGACATTGGAGGGGAGGGGACTCTGCACGTAATGCCTGCTCAATGTCCACATCCAGCTCCCACACTACCGGCGCCACCAGGCAAGATGCGTCTGCCTTAACATCCTGGGAGCTTGGTCTGTAGGAAAGGGTAAACACAAAACAGGTGAAAAACATGGCCCACTTTGCCTGGCGAGGGTTCAGTCTCCTCGTCGCCCGGATGTACTCCAGATTGCGGTGGTCAGTCCAGATGAGAAAAGGTTGTCTAGCCCCCTCAAGCCAATGTCTCCACGCCTTCAAGGCCTTGACGACAGCCAACAGCTCCCGGTCCCCCACATCATAGTTTTGCTCCGCCATGCTGAGCTTCTTCGAGAAGAAGGCAAAGGGGCGGAGCTTCGGTGGCGTACCCAAGCGCTGAGAGAGCACAGCTCCTATCCCAGCCTCGGAAGCGTCCTCCTCCACTATGAACACCAAAGAGGAATCTGGATGGGCCAACACGGGAGCTGAGGTAAACAGAGCCCTCAGGTGACTAAAAGCCCTGTCCGCCTCAGCTGACAGGGACCACTGCAAGCGCACCAGGCCTCCCTTCAGCAGTGAGATAAAAAAAAAAGTTGGCAAACCCTAAGAACCGCTGCACCTCCTTTACCGTGTTGGGAGTCGGCCAATTACGCACGGCTGCAATGCGGTCACTCTCCATCTCCGACCCTGTAGTGGAAATGCGATACCCTAGGAAGGAGACGGACTGTTGGAAGCATTTCTCAGCCTTGAAGTATAGGTCATTCTCCAACAGGCGACCAAGCACTCTGCATACCAGGGACACATGCTCAGCGCGTGTAGCGTAGTATATCAAAATGTCATCAATATACACCACTACACCCTGCCCGTACAGGTCCCTGAAAATCTTGTCTACAAAGGCTTGGAAGACTGATGGCGCATTCATCAACCCGTACGGCATGACGAGGTACCCCTGGTGCCCAGAGGCGGTACTGAAAGCCATCTTCCTCTCCCTCTCGGAAACGTACCAGGTTGTTAGCTCTCCTGAGATCTAATTTGGTGAAGAAGCGCGCCCCGTGCATTGACTCTATCACTGTGGCTATGAGCGGTAGTGGGTAACTATACCTCACAGTGATCTGATTCAGACCCCGATAATCCATACATGGGCGCAGACCTCCCTCCTTCTTCACAAAAAAGAAACTCGAGGAGACGGGTGAAGTGGAGGACCGAATGTACCCCTGACGCAGGGATTCGGAGACATATGTTTCCATAGCCTCCGTCTCTGCCTGTGGGAGGGAATACACGTGACTCCTGGGAAGTGCAGCGTCTCTTAGGAGCTCTATCGCACAATCGCCCCGTCGATGAGGTGGTAATTGAGTCAAATCAGCATATTCAGGGGGAATACGCACGGTGGAGACCTGGTCTGGACTCTCCACCGTAGTAGCACCAACGGAAACCCCTAAACACCTACCTGAGCACTCTCACGACCACCCCATGAGAGCCTTCTGTGGCCAAGAAACAGTGGGGTTATGACAAGCTAACCAGGGTAGGCCCAGCATCACAAGAAACACAGGAGAGTCAATATGGAAGAGACTAATTCTCTCCGTATGACCCCCCTGTGTCACCATGCCAAGCATAACTGCATGCTCCTGGACGCTCTCCTCCACCTCAATGGCCGGGGTACCTTCTCCTGCTGACTCCATAGTTCGGGTCGGTGATTCTGTAATGGGTGCGTGCTGGTGGCAGGGAAGTCAGGCGCAGGAGAACGAACTTGGTGTCAACGGAGTCGTTTAATAAGTGCTCACAAAACTCCGAAAACCAAAATATACAAAATAATAAAAGTGGGTATAAAACCCGTCGCACACCAGAACATAACTTGCACATAACAATCACGACAAGGACATGAGGGGAAACAGAGGGTTAAATACACAACATGTAATTGATGGGAATGGAACCAGGTGTGAAGGAAGACAAAACCAATGGAAAATGAAAAATGGATCAGCGATGGGTAGAAGGTTGGTGACGTAGACCGCCAAACACCGCCCGAACAAGGAGAGGGACCGACTTCGGCGGAAATCGCACACACACACCTTACTTTTGTCCCCTTATTTAATTTGCGTCAATCCACTACAGCATTTGCAGCCACTTCTTTCTGAAGCCATTACACACCTCCCTACACTGATTGTTAGGCAATATTGATCCATGCCTGGGTTCCAACATTATACCAATGACGTGCTGCTTAAGGCTACTCACAGTGGCTTGGGCTGACTGCTTGATCAGCTTGAGTACATTGAGGGTCTGGGTAAATATTGCATAATTCAATTTGCTGGGAGACATCACCTGGGAATAAAGTGCCATATGGTGCAGTGCCTGTTTCTGTGAAAGAGCCTCTATGAATCTCACTATGGCATCTTCTATCTCTGCATGGAGTCCCAAAATGCACCCTATTACCTGAATAGTGCACTACTTTTGACCAAATCCCTATGAGGTTCGGGTGAAAAGTAGTGCACTGTGTAGTGAATAGGGCACCATTTGGGACGCAGGATCTGTTTGTTCTGAGTGGTTTGTGACACTGGCTGGCTGGCTCTGTTGTGCGGTTTTGGTAGTAGCCGCCATTGAAGTGATGCTATTTCTAGCAGTACATGTACGGGTACATGTTCTGCTTATTTTCAGGGGTTAAGAGGGCCTTCTTCAAACAATTATAAATGACGTAATGGTCATAATGTTTGTCTGTTTTCTGCCTCAGTACTCGTACCTATTTGATTTCATAAAATGGGTTGAACACAACCGCCACGTAGAATAAACATGGATAATGACCTATTTATTTGGAAGGGTTCAATGTGATAAGATATCTCTTATATCTCTCCATAAGCTTCATTTTGAAAATGAAAAGCTGTTATATTCTGCCTCTTACTTCGAAACAGTACCGTACTCCAGTCATCCATGTTAATTTAGAGCATGAGGAGGGCAGGAAATGATGTGATGCCTCATCCGTTGAATTGGTCACCCCTTTACACGTCACTAACTTAATGGCTTGCGTCCCAAATGGCACCCTATTATGGGCCATGGTTAAAAGTAGTGGACTATATACTGTAGGTGACAGGGTGCCTTTTGGAAAACAGTCATGGTCACCCCTTTAATGAATTGTTCACCCCTTTTACTGATTGTTTTGTTGTCTGTACTGCAGATGCCAGGGCAGACAGAGCTGAGAGGAGGAAGCTCTTCAGGCACTACACTGTGGGATCCTACGACAGCTTTGATGCGTCAAGGTAAGGATTGGTTTCAGGATTGGTCTTGGTTTACTTACTGTTTTTCCGAATGCCTATTCAAGGGGATGTTCAGAGGAAATTGGTGGAACCATGATACTCTACAGGGTGTGATATCTTCTTCTAAACTGCTATAGCATATGAGAAGTTTTGCAGACATTTATAGCTTCTGTGACGAAGATGCTGCTGACACATAACCCCTAATGTTTGGTGTCTGACTTCAGACTACAGATCTCAAGTAGCGTCACCGGCCTTATTCAATTGTAAAGAATGGAGGAAACAACTATGCACGTACGGTAGTAAGCTGTTCATCTGGGGGTCTTCGTCAGCCAATCCTCCCAGATGATGAGGCGAGGGGTGAATGTAAATTGTGAACTAAAGCGTACACAGCACTTGGCTTATTTCATGTATTTTCTTTTTCGTTTGGGAATAGCACATATGGGACATTGCATGTTACCCTTTCACCTGGCTTTCATGTGCATATTTCAGTTATTTCATTCATTCGTATCATTTTTTATGTCAGATCATCTACAGTAGTACCGCACTCTAATCTGTGGCGCCACTGATTACAGCACAAGAAAGGGCTCTAGGAGGACTCTTTGGATCCTTCTCTCTGGGAAAAAAAGCTTCTAAAAGGGTTCTCAGTGGGTGACAGGGTTCTACCTAGATCCGTAAAGTGTTCTTCTACAGGTGCAAGTCCTAAGGACCTTTTAATTTCCAAGAGTGTACTGTGCCAAAGCCTTTTATGGCAAAGCAAACTTGTGCAAGTGGAGAACATTGAGGAGGAAATTGGCTGGGTGGGAGTGTGCGTGTGTGCGTGTGTGTGTGTGTGTGTGTGTGTGTGTGTGTGTGTGTGTGTGTGTGTGTGTGTGTGTGTGTGTGTGTGTGTGTGTGTGTGTGTGTGTGTGTGTGTGTGTGTGTGTGTGAAACCTCTCGCTGTCAGATGGATGGTGATGTAAGAAATGCTTGAGCTCGGGGCCTCGCTTGTTCGCACTTGGGCATTCGATGCCGGGACTGTTATGCAAACAGTAACAAAGTAAGAAAAGTGTACCTAGGAAAGAAAGCACTCCATTCACAATGTCCTCAGCTTCTTCCCGGGGAACGGTCCACATGAGAAAGCATGGGGTAACTACATGTTTTAACTAACGAACATCCCAAGGAGACTGTATTGCAGCCCATGCACTAGCCTACATACCGAATGGATTTAATGGAGAGACCAAGAGAAGAGACAGAGCGATATCCTCCTCCATCCAACAGTACTAACATACAGTGCCTTCGGAAAGTATTCAGACCCCTTCCCTTTTTCCCTACATTTTGTTACGTTGCAGCCTTCTTGTAAAATGAAGAAGAAATGAAGAATATCCTCATGAATCTACACACAACTCATAATGGCAAAGCGAGACAAGTTTTTTTAGAAATGTTTGCAAATGTATAAGAAAAAAATAAGTAAAACGCAGAAGTATTCAGAACCTTTTGGAATGAGACTCGATATTGAGCTCTGGTGCATCCTGTTTCCATTGATCATATTTGAGATGTTTCTTCAACTTGATTGGAGTCCACTTGTGGTAAATTCAATTGATTGGACATGATTTGGAAAGGCACACAGTCTATATAAGGTCCCACAGTTGGCAGTGCATGTCAGAGCAAAAATCAAGCCATGAGGTTGAAGGAATTGTCTATAGAGCTTCGAAACAGGATTGTGTCGAGGCACAGATCTGAGGAAGGGTACCACAAAATGTCTGCAGCATTGAAGGTCCCCAAGAACACAGTGGCCTACATCATTCTTAAATGGAAGAAGTTTGGAACCATTAAGGCTCTTCCTAGAGCTGGCCGCCCGGCCAGACTGATCAGAAGGGCATTGGTTAGGGAGGTGACCAATAACCTGATGGTCACGCTGACAGAGCTCCAGAGTTCGTCTGTGGAGATGGGAGAACCTTCTTGAAGGACAACATTCTCTGCAGCACTCCACAAATCAGGCCTTTATGGTAGAGTGGCCAGACGGAAGTCACTCCTCAGTAAAAGGCACACGACAGAGTTGGAGTTGGAGATGGCCAAAAGGCACCTAAAGGACTCAAAGATGATGAGAAACAAGATTCTCTGGTCTGGAGGAAACCTGGCACCAACCTTACGGTGAAGCATGGTGGTGGCAGCATCACGCTGTGGGGATGTTTTTCAGCGGCAGGGACTGGGAGACTAGTCAGGATCGAGGCAAAGATGAACGGAGCAAAGTACAGAGAGATCAGGACCTCAGACTTGGACGAAGGTTCACCTTCCAACAGGACAACGACCCGAAGCACACAGCCAAGACAACGTAGGAGTGGCTTCGGGACAAGTCTCTAAATGTCCGTGAGTGGCCCAGCCAGAGCCCGGACTTGAAACCAATCCAACATCTCTGGAGTGACCTGAAAATAGCTGTGCAGTGACACTCCCCATCCAACCTGACAGAGCTTGAAAGGATCTGCAGAGAAGAATGGGAGAAACTCCCCAAATACAGGTCTGCCAAGCTTGTAGCGTCATACCCAAGAAGACTCAAGGCTGTAATCGCTGCCAAAGGCGATTCAACAAAGTACTGAGTAATGGTCTGAATACTTATGTAATTGTGATATTTCCGTTTTTTAGTTTGAATACATTTGCAAAAAATTCTAAAAACCTTTGTTTGCTTTGTCATTATGGGATATTGTGTGTAGATTGATGAAGGGAAAAAACTATTGAATCAATTTTAGAATAAGGCTGTAACGTAACAAAATGTGGAAAAACTAGAGGTCTGAATACTCTCCGAATGCACTGTACCCCCCTACCAGTACAGCCAGTGTAAGAGCAAAGTAGGTTGTCATGGACACACAGACAGTCCCTGTTACCGGTGCTGTGATGGCTGTTTGCATGCTGCTCTGCTCATCTGCTCTGGCATGGGGGGTGACAGAGGTGAGGGACTTCAGCCTGGTCCCAGATCTGTTGCTGCTGTCTTGCCAACTCAGCATAGCATAGCAGATCTGGGCCTTGCCAACTCAGCCCGAAACAAACTGATCTGGGACCAGGCTATAGGGACAGAGCCTCTGTAAACTTGGCCAGGCTTCTGGCTTGCTCAACGGACAACATATTTGGGGATTGGTCCTCTTGACCAGTTGCATTGTTGCACTGCACTGCTCCAATAAATGAATGTAATCTCTTCAAACGTCTGTTGATGTTCAAGCTACAGTGTAATCTCTTAATACATGTAGCAGAAAGGAGGCTACTACTGATTAGCTTGGTAAATACTGTCTGCATTGAGATTTGTCTCCTTTCTGCTTCACGTATTGACATATTTCACGGTAGCCTTTTGGGATAGCTATAGGCTGCCTTCTGGGTTCATACTAGGATATTTGAATATAGATGATTAGATTCTGTTTCCTGAAGGTCTGTAATCCCTGTATTACATGTGGAACACCCTTACAAAACGATTGCAGTCAGAGTGCAGTACGACCGCAGTGTGCTGCAAATACTGCATCCAAAATAAAGAAAAAATATTTTACTGCAGTAATTTTGCAGTGTAACTGCAGTTAGAGTGCAGTATAACTTCAGTTCAACTGCAGTTATTCTGCAGAATCTACCATAACCTTGTTGCACTATGACAGCGTTTCCAAAACTCAGTCCTCGGGACCCCAAGCACATTTTGGTTTTGCCCTAGCACTACACAGCTGATTCAAATGATCAAAGCTCGATGATGATTAGTTGATCATTTGAATCAGCTGTGTAGTGATAGGGCAAAAACCAAACCTGCACCCCCTTGGGGTCCAGAGGACCGAGTTTAGGAAACCCTGCACTATGATGACCTGTAGCATCACTTTGGTCCTGGAATACTATGACTAGCCCCCATTCTGATCACCAGCTCAAAGTAGAATGGGTTACCATGGCAACCGAGCATCCCACCACAATCACGCTGCTACCTCTGCTGCTCTCCCTTCAAGTTCCTCCTTGGAACCCAACCAAAGCATTGAACACAATACTAATTCTGGAATGATGTCTACTTCTGTAGCCTGGTTTATGACAATCAGGCTGACCTACTGTTTTTATTCAAGCATAGGCCTACTAGATTGGAAGGATGTTTAGAATTTAGATTGTCCGTGCATCTGAAATGGTTAACTACTGCTACTCCAGGGGTTCTTGAGAATGAAATTCAGCAAATTCTTCTTGAGAATTTTTTATTTATTTTTTAATTTTTAAACCTTTTCACCAAATTGTGTATTCTTTCTTTTGGCACAATATTGGTATGATTATTTGTTTAGTTAAAGGCTATTTACTCCAATAAATCACATTACTGCATGTTGGTCTGTATGCAATTTTGCAAACATATGTAGGCTAATATAGCCTAACTCTTCTCAGCGTTCATCCATGATACAGATGTTCATCCAGATGTTGCTGTATACACAGAGTAATACGACATCTCTGAGACCAGGTTGCATACAGTAAAGGATACTGCCGACTGAGGAATGACATACATTTGATAGGCAGGCTATGGGTGGTCGCTTCCACTAAATTGAAATAAATGACTCCAAATCGCCTGTCTTCATTCATCCATTAATTCGTTCGTTCGTTCGTTCATTCATCCACTCAGCTTTGCACCCTATAGGCTACCCCTTCCGCTCCCTCCCCTCCATCCTTCCCAGAGCCGCTGGCATTTTAGAAGCATTTTTTTATTTTCTTCTAATGTTAACCGCTTTTGATTTTGCTCTCCTTTGGGTGGAAATGTTTTCTCTCCGCTGTCTCCAGCTCCACCCGTTTTTTGTTTTGTTTTGCCTCAACGTTTTCGGCAAAGGTGGACTTTGGAGGAGCACTGTGACGGTGCGCTGTCGCTGTCACATCGACACAGGGAGCATCACTCATTACCATATTTGATTAATTCGGTGTGCAGCCGACGAGCTGTCATGATGAAGCACTCGGGGCGAGCAGCTGTGGCTATGATGCGGATGATAGGATGTAGTAACAACGGTCGCTTTGCGCGGAATTTTCTCCACAGCGACTGTGTTATTGACGAGAAGACGGTAGTTCTACAGAAGAAGGATAATGAGGGATTCGGGTTTGTGCTGCGAGGGGCGAAAGGTAGGAGACGGACCCTTAACTTAGTGTCTGTCTGTTGCTCCCTTGTTATGTTCATGTGTCATCCCCGGTCCACGTTGCAATATTTGTTTCCGTTGCGTCAGTGATGAGAATCACACACATAGTGCTTATTATGCACCCATGCTGTTTTGAGCACCCACTTCCTTCCATAGAAATTCCAATACTTTTTTCCCCCTTCTGTTGACGACCGTGTGATAGTTTTTGTGTTGTAGCTCATTCTCAAGTCAGCTCTGCCCCATATCATGTTTTGTGTGACCACCATAATTAGTTTAATATTGGTGCCTATAGGAGCCTATAATAACTGAATAACTACTGATATTCTGTTGACTTAAACAGCTTCCCCCGTCACAAACATATGTGCCTGATCAAGTAGACAATTATTTCAAATCTCATACCCAGAGCCTCTGCATCTGCTCCATAGAGTAGAAATGAACATAAGCTACTGTATTTGAATGAGCAGACTAACAACGGCCTTTGGAGTTTTCTTCATGGCTGATTTATTGCAAGTGTCACTTGTCACCACCGGTTTCTTGGAGGTGCTGTGACTTCAGTTCTGCAAGAGAAAGATGCTACACAGTATTCATGTGACATCTGTAGCAATCTGCAACATCTAAACTGAAGTCAACTTTGACGTGACTTTGCTGATATTTGTAAAAAAAAGATATTAAAAAATCTGCTTGCATAGGTTTAGGTGTGTAGTATATGGCATGCGATCCTGTCATATCTGCAGTTTGTCAGATCTGCAGTTTGAGACGCACACACACACACACACACACACACACACACAGCTCTCTACTGAACTGTACACAGTCAGTGCAGGGAATTTATTTGGACCAGGTCTGGAGGGGTGAATGATGCGTCTCCCTAGCTCCAAACCTCTGCTGCAGCCCTAGCCCACAGTCTCTGTCGCTGTCCCTGGCCAGACAGCATGATTATGCCACTAAGCTGTGATTACATTGCCATTGTTTTCTACATGCATGTTTTCCGTGTCTTACTGATAATTACATTGCGTTGGGATGATCCCGTCTAAATACAAATGGTACTGCAATATTGCTGTAATGATGTTCCTGCATGTATTACTGTATATCGTCAATGCACGCACAGCTTCCATGTCCATGTGTTTGTGCGTACACGCGTACGCAACACGGTTTGCAACGTCGTCATATTATTTGGTCCAGTAAAACATGTTTTCCATTTCCCAGATGGTGTCTGTTTTGAATGTTGACATTCAAAGGTGTTCCACGTTACACTGTTGCATTGAATTGAATGACCTGTATTACATATGTGCAGTAATGATACTGTCCCAGTGACATTGCTTCCCTGCATTTCTCACCTTCTCTTCTCTCTCTGACTTTACCTGGGACGTTGCCTGGCCCTGCTCACCCACCCCTCCAGCGGACACGCCTATCGAGGAGTTTACTCCCACCCCTGCCTTCCCTGCCTTGCAGTACTTGGAGTCTGTGGACGAGGGCGGGGTTGCGTGGCGGGCGGGGCTTCGCAACGGAGACTTCCTCATCGAGGTAAGGAAACATAGTCTTTCTCAATTCATCTCTCCTCGATTGCTTGTGTGCTCTCCTCTTGCCTCCTCCATAAAATGCATTGGAAAAGAGGGTCTGATGGGCCTACTTCTCCAGTACGGTTGAGAGGGAGGTGAGGAGATGGGATGTGAGGATTCAAACGTTCCTTCCTGAACTTGGAAGATTCCTTTTCAGTGTGAAGAATTTGTGATGATTATGTATCTTTTGAAACTGGATGGGAGGTCTGTCTGAAAGCATTTATGAATGTGGGCCCGACAAGCTCCATAAGCACGGGTCTCTTTTGTGGGAATTTAGGGTAGTTTACTCCATTTAGCATTTAGAGTTTTGTTTGACCCAGAAAATAATGGCTTTCAGAACAGAACAGCCAATTCTGGCATAGTTTTCTCTGCCTCCAAGTGAAGTGAACCTCAAAAAGTGAGTTATAAAAGTCTGGATAAGCTCCAGAAAGATTCCTCATGAACATACTTAATGAGAAATCTGTGTTCTGTTAATGCTGAAATAAGGAATACTACGCTACTGTGCTGAAAGATTGTTTTTTGGCTGCACCTCGTCTCATGTTGGTTGAAGCGCTGTCTGCTCCCCTCCTGAACTACTGTAACTTCCTCAGAGTTGTGCTCAGAGTCACTGCCATGCAGTACACTGTCCAGTTCTGTCTGTCAGTCTTTTTTGGTTGTAAGGCGATTTGAGTTCATCCCCAAGCATAGCCTGAAATCCAAACCGATACGTTCCGCTTCACTGTTGTTTCCCCAAACGTAACAGGATGAACAGTTAAATTCCAGGCTAACTCAGACAGTCACTATGGATTAGATTTCTACTTGAACACAGCACATACTGTAGTATTGTGTAGCACTCACCTCCTCTTGCTGTGGATTTATCTTCCCTTTGTCAGGACAGTGCCTCACCTAAAATTCTTTATTTCTTTACTTCATTGTCTTAACATTTGACCACAACAGGTTGTGGTTGAACAGACCCTCTGGTCTAGTAGTTGAGATGAATGAATGAATGCTTGAACAGACTAGGGAGAGGAGAGGTCCGTTCCAGTTCACTTTTTTTTCCATGGCTGTCACTTCAGTTCTATGTCAGCAAAACAAATGCATTTTGCGCTTGAAAAATTCAGAACTCCAACTCAGCATACTCCATGCGTTGTGTGAATGTTTTATAGGCACGTCCTAGATTTCTTCCGTGTCGGTGTTCTTCAGTGTGTTACTTCAACAGAACTACAATGAGATTGTATTTCTAGGGTTACTTCAACAGGGACGGGTGGAAGTCATTTTGTACTACAAGGCAGAATAGAGGGGAGATAACGATTGGCCATCTGTCTTCCTAGAGCATACAGACGCCGTGTTCATGGACTCATTGGGCGGTGAACAGCCTGTGTTTTTAAAATCAGCTGTCAGAGCAGGACGGTGATGATGTTACAAAACAAGGGGGGGGGGGGGGGGGGGACATCAACTACACTGTAAAAATAGACCGAGACAAAACACAGTGATTGTGTAACGAAACCCTGAAAAGTAGTGTACCTAAACTGAGATGTGGTGTTTGAACGTAAACCCAACGTGTACGTGTTCTGATACACAGAAAGTCTTTTTAAAAACAGAATAGAAGTACTCTGAATAACACCCAAAGGGGTTATTCAAAACACACAAAAATATGTTTTTTTTTTTGTTGCAGACTGTCCCTCATATTGTCAAGTGGTTTAGAAATGCAAATGGTTTATAGCCAGAATATTGATTGATGATAAGGGCCGATGGAGAATAGTTTTTTTCCACCTTCATTCTTTTCAGTGATTTATTTATTTAGACAGATTAGAAACAAGAGGGAAACAGGTAAGGAGTGAAAGTGGGACAGGTGGAGGTGGGAATTCAACCTCCAACTTCAAATGGAATGTCATTGTAATTTTGCACACTCAACCAGACAGCCGCACTGTAAAAAATATATATTATGCGGTGAATTGAAATTGACAAAACAAAAAAACAGCAACATATAATTAATATAAATGACTTCAAGTCATTTCAATGTTTTGTTAATTTCATTTGACCCCAAATATGTAAGAATAAATCCAACGTAATATGTTGCTCCAAATGTCAGTGTCTTTTATGAGGACAACCAAAGACAGAGGACATTGAATGATTTAACTCATTGGAAGTCTGGTTCTAATCTCCTATCCTGCTCTGTTTTGAAAGTGTTGTGTGTGTTTAAAAAATGCTCAGACTTAATGAGTATTTTACGCAACGTTGTATGCATGTTTGAAGTGAGAAACGTATACTTCTATATGAGTATTAAGCAGCTCGTTGTGCCATGAGGCGCAATGGATCATGATGAACGGATATCAAAACCGTCAGGCAAAATGACGTTGAGTGATGAGACCACCCATTCCTACATTTCCAACTTTAAATGGTAGAGGTAATTACAGTATCCTGCCATTTGTTATGTAAAACCTCTAGTTACTGCTGGCGAATTGAGCCCTGAACTCAACAATGCCTGCCAAAATGTGTTAAACTGGCAAGTGACCAGATACATAAATCAGTGTTAAACATCAAAATATTCCAGAAGGGATCTAATTCTTCACTAGACAGGAGGTGAAACACCATAACAGTGTTTAGAAGCTATAGAAAGAGGAAACGACACCAAAAGAGAAGGGATCTAATTCTGCATGGTTTCAAAAACGTCTCAGGATGGTGTGTTTCAGTACCACAGCAAAGTTAAGGTTTCATCTCCTTCGCATTGGTGGCAGCTCAGTTGCCACTAGTTTTGGTGTTACAAAACACTTCATTGTAACAGTTTTGAATAGAGTACAGTGGTGTATGTCTTGCAGCTAAACTAATATTGTCCTACCACTTCCCATGTTACTGTATAGTCAAGCTAGAGATAGCCCCAGGGAATTGTCCCTTTGCGTTCAAAGTTGTTGTCGTGCTATTACAGTCTATTAATCATGGGAAGCTTTAAGATTTGTCACACTTCTCCCGTCTTTTTGGTGATTATTCCTCAGAATAGGATTTGATCTTGATTTGATGTCATCCAACTAGCCAATAATGTACAGCATTGCCCATGAAATATTACATTATTTAGCTCAGCAGTAAATTCTGTGCCCTGGTTGGGGGACAATGGCAGTCTCGGGAGATCACTGCTTACTCTTGTGTGTTTTGGTGCTCTGCTTGGTCATCCCCAACAGACCATCTCCTATGTCCTTGCAGGCTGCCAGTAAACCCCTGTTTAATGGTCCAGTCAATACTTGGGATGTGGATAGCTTTGGGAACGGGGATGGGGAGTTTAAAGCCTGCCTGGTGTTGTGGGTGCATCTCTTGGGTAGGTGAAGGTTATTTAATTTTACCTTTATTTAACCAGGCAAGTCAATTAAGAACAAATTCTTATTTTCAATGACGGCCTAGGAACAGTGGGTGAACTGCCTGTTCAGGGGCATAACAACAGATTTGTACCTTGTCAGCTCTGGGGTTTGAACTTGCAACCTTCCGGTTACTAGTCCAATGCTCTAACCACTATGCTACCCTGCCTAGCACCCCCTCTCGCCTGTCTTCAGGGAGAGGGGGTGCTGCTCTACAGATGGGTGTGTCTGGGACCTCAGAGTGATCTGTCTCTTCTTCCCTTCACTCTATCAGTGATCTCTCTTATCCCCTTCACTCTATCAGTGATCTGTCTCTTATTCCCTTCACTCTATCAGTGATCTGTCTCTTATTCCCTTCATTCTATCAGTGATCTGTCTCTTATTCCCTTCATTCTATCAGTGATCTGTCTCTTATCTTCACTCTATCAGTGATCTGTCTCTTAGATCCCTGATAGAGTGAAGGGCCTGTCTCTTATTCCCTTCACTCTATCAGTGATCTGTCTCTTATTCCTTTCACTCTATCAGTGATCTGTCTCTTATTCTCTTCACTCTATCAGTGATCTGTCTCTTATTCCCTTCACTCTATCAGTGATCTGTCTCTTATTCTCTTCACTCTATCAGTGATCTGTCTCTTAGGCCCTTCAGCACCAGGGAGTACCAGATCAAAACAGGGAGTACCAGATCAAAACAGGGAGTACCAGATCAAAACAGGGAGTACCAGTATATACAGGGAGTACCAGGGAGTACCAGATCAAAACAGGGAGTACCAGATCAAAACAGGGAGTACCAGATCAAAACAGGGAGTACCAGTATATACAGGGGGTACCAGTATATAAAGGGAGTAGCAGAGAGTACCAGATCAATACAGGGAGTAGCAGGGAGTACCAGATCAATACAGGGAGTACCAGGGAGTACCAGATCAATACAGGGAGTACCAAGGAGTACCCGATCAATACATGGAGTACTAGTATATACAGGGAGTACCAGGGAATACCAGATCAATACAAAGAGTACCAGTATATACAGGGAGTTCCAGGGAGCACCAGTATATACAGGGAGTTCCAGGGAGCACCAGTATATACAGGGAGTTCCAGGAAGCACCAGTATATACAGGGAGTACCAGGGAGTACCAGTATATACAGGGAGTACCAGGGAGTACCAGATCAATACAGGAAGTACCAGTATATACAGGGAGTACCAGGGAGTGTTGTTTTTCTTTGGGTGGCCTCTGGTTCTGGCTGCTCCATTTTATTACAGATGTTGGCCAGCCAAGACTTCATTTAAAGAAGCAGACCAATGCTGCTATGTAGTTGGTTGTGCCAGGCATATAGGCCAATAACCTGTAGTAACCTGTGACACTGTAGTCTAGGTTACTTTGGTGATCCACTGTTGTCCACTGTGACAGTAGCTCAAGTTGTAGATGCTGTCCACTGTGATGTGGTGCTGAATCTTTGATTGTCTCTGTTACAGTGTGTTTCCTTACTTTAGCACTCTAGCATATAGCTGTATGCTGGAAAGAAAATACCAACACCACCTGTATATGTATATTGTATACAGTGCATTCGGAATGTATTCAGACCCATTGACTTTTTCCACACTTTGTTACATTACAGCCTTATTCTAAAATGGATCTACACATGGATCTATCAATCTACACACAATACCCCATAATGATAAAGCGAAAATAGGTTTTTTGACAAATGTATTACAAACAAAAGTATTCCGATCCTTTGCTATGAGACTCGAAATTGAGCTCAGGTGCGTCCTGTTTCCATTGATCATCGAAGGAAGGATGAATGGAGCAAAGTACAGAGAGATCCTTGATGAAAACCTGCTCCAGAATGCTCAGGACCTCAGACTTGGGGCAAAGGTTCCCCTTCCAACAGGACACTGACCCTAAGTACACAGCCAAGACAACGAAGGCGTGGCTTCGGGACAAGTTTCTGAATGTCCATGAGTTGCCCAGCCAGAGCCCGGACTTGGAACCCATTTGAACATCTCTGGAGAGACCTGAAAATAGCTGTGCAGCGACACTCCCCATCCAACCTGACAGAGCTTGAGAGGATCTGCAGAGAAGAAGAAACTCAAATACAGGTGTGCCAAGCTTCTAGCGTTATACCCAAGAAGACTCAAGGCTGTAATCGCTGCCAAAGGTGCTTCAACAAAGTACTGAGTAAAGGGTCTGATTACTTATGTAAATTGATATTTCCGTTTGCATTCTTTTATGCATTTGCACAAAAAAAAATACAATTTTTTCCTTAGTATTCATGGAGTATTGTGTGTATGTTGATGAAGGAAGAAAACGATTTAATCCATCTTAGAATAAGGCTGCAACATAACAAAATGTGGAAAAAGTCAAGCGGTCTGAATACTTAACGAATGCTCTATGTATATTGAATGTGTATATTTAATATGTATATTGAATGCACCAATTCAGTATACTGTGTTTCATCTCGTCTCCTCTCTCGCCTCTCCGCTTATTTTCTCCTCACGGTTGTAGCCTACTTTTTCTCTGTTGTTTTTCCAGATCGACACATAGCCCTGCGTTCTGTCAAAGCCCAGTAAACAGAGGACTGTTGTCAGTGAGCTTGTGTCAGCTTTTCGTTGCTAATGGAATTATTCAACATTTGGTCCAAATGAGCATTCAAGCTGCATGAACACCAACCTATCCAGGAGGTACACACACAGCAGTCAAATTAAGTGGCTGTATATGCTTAGGTGAATGCTGAAGGAATTACTGAGGTACTGGAAGTGGGAAGCCCATAGGGTCACAGCAGGGTCACATCAGGTTGTAATATGGTTAGTTAATGCACATAATGGATGTACAGTTGAAGTTGAAGTTTACATTCACTTAGGTTGGAGTCATTAAAACTCGTTTTTCAACCACACCACAAATTTCGTGTAAACAAACTATACTAGTTTTGGCAAGTCGGGTTGGGCATCTACTTTGTGCCTGTACTTTTTCCAACAATTGTTTACAGACAGATTATTTCACTTATAATTCACTGTATCACAATTCCAGTGGGTCAGAAGTTCACATACACTAAGGTGACTGTGCCTTTAAACAGCTTGGAAAATTGGCTTTAGAAGCTTCTGATAGGCTAATTTACATAATTTGAGTCAATTGGAGGTGTACCTGTGGATGTTTTTCAAGGCCTACCTTCAAACTCAGTGCCTCTTTGCTTGACATCATGGGAAAATCAAAAGAAATCAGCCAGGACCTCAGAAAAACAATTTGAGACCACGACAAGTCTGGTTCATCCTTGGGAGCTATTTCCAAACACCTGAAGGTACCACGTTCATCTGTACAAACAATAGCACACAAGTATAAACACCATGGGACCACGTAGCCGTCATACCTCTCAGTAAGGAGACAAGTTCTGTCTCCTAGAGATTAACATACTTTGGTGCGGAAAGTGCAAATCAATCCCAGAACAACAGCAAAGGACCTTGCGAAGATGCTGGAGGAAACAGGTACAAATGTATCTATAGCCACAGTAAAATTAGTCCTATATTGACAATACCAGACTACGGCTTGCAGCTGCACATGGGGACAAAGATAGTTTTTTTGAGAATTGTCCTCTGGTCTGATAAAACAAAAATAGAACTGTTTGGCCATAATGACCATTGTTATGTTTGGAGGAAAAAGGGGGAGGCTTGCAAGCTGAAGATCACCAACCCAACCATGAAGCATGGGGGTGGCAGCATCATGTTGTGGGGGTGCTTTTCTGCATGAGGGATTGGTGCACTTCACAAAATAGATGGCATCACGAGGCAGGATAATTATGTGGATATATTGAAGCAACATGTCAAGACATCAGTCAGGAAGTTAATAAAGCTTGGTCGCAAATGAGTCTTCTAAATGGACAATTTAGCATACTTCCAGAGATGTGGAAAAAGGGCTTTAAGGACAATAAAGTCAAGGTATTGGAGTGGCCATCACAAAGCCCTGACCTCAATCCTATCGAACATTTGTGGGCAGAACTGAAAAAGCGTGTGAGAGCCAGGTGGCCTACAAACCTGACTCAGTTACACCAGCTCTGTCAGGTGGAATGGGCCAAAATTCACCTAACTTATTGTGGGAAGCTTGTGGAAGGCTACCCGAAATGTTTGACCCAAGTTAAACAATTTAAACATTTGTGGGCAGAACTGAAAAAGCGTGTGAGAGCCAGGTGGCCTACAAACCTGACTCAGTTACACCAGCTCTGTCAGGTGGAATGGGCCAAAATTCACCTAACTTATTGTGGGAAGCTTGTGGAAGGCTACCCGAAATGTTTGACCCAAGTTAAACAATTTAAAGGCAAAATAGTAATAGTAATCAATTACTCAAATAGTAATTGAGTGTATGTAAACTTCTGACTCACTGGGAATGTGATGAAAGAAATAAAAGCTGCAATAAAATATTCTCTCTACTATTATTCTGACATTTCACATTCTTAAAATAAAGTGGTGATCCTAACTGACCTAAGACAGGGAACTTTTACTAGGATTAAATGTCAGGAATTGTGAAAAACTGAGTTTAAATGTATTTGGCTAAGGTGTATGTAAACTTCCGACTTTAACTGTATATTTACATAAACATGTATGTATGGCTCTGGTAGTGAAGATAATAGGACAGTGCTGCTGGGCTGAATGGCCATGGCCAAACGGACCTCCACATATACTCACATATACATAACCAATTGACAATATACACTGAGTGTACAAAACATTAAGAACACCTGCTCTTTCCATGACATAGACTGACCAGGTGAAAGCTATGATCCCTTTATTGATGTCACTTCTTAAATCCACTTCTTAAATCCACCACTAGATTAATCAAATCAAATTGTATTTGTCACATACTCCGAATACAACAGGTGTAGTAGACCTTACCGTGAAATGCTTAGTTTCAAGCCCTTAACCAACAATGCAGTTGAAATAAATTGTCAAGAAAATATTTACAAAATAAACTAAAGTGAAAAAAAACTATAAAAATAAAATAAAAAATTAACGCAAGAATTAACGTAACAATAATGAGGATATACACATGGGGTACAGGTTAGTCATGGTCATTTGTAAAGTGACTATGCATAGATAATAAACAGCGAGTAGCAGCAGTGTGAAAACAAAGGGGGGTTCAATGTAAATAGTCCGGGTGGCCATTTGATTAATTGTTCAGCAGTCTCATGGCTTGTGTGTAGAAGCTGTTAAGGAGCTTTTTGGTCCTAGACTTGGCGCTCCAGCACCCCTTGCCCTGTGGTAGCAGAGAGAACAGTCTATGACTTGGGTGACTGGAGACCATTTTTGGGGCCTTCCTCTGACACTGCTTAGTACTGGACCCCACGCACTACCCTCTGTATTGGACAGATGCCGAGCAGTTACCATACCAGACGTTGATGGAACCGGTCAGGATGCTCTTGATAGTGCAGGTCTATAACTTAGTGAGCATTTGGGAGCCCATGCCAAATCTTTTCAGTCTCCTGAGGGGGAAAAGGTATTGTCGTGCCCTCTTCTCAACTATCTTGGCGTGTTTGGACCATGCTAGTTTGTTGGTGATGTGGACAACAAGGAACTTGAAACTCTCGCCCCGCTCCACTTCAGCCCCATCAATGTTAATGGGGGTCTATTCGGCCCTCCATTTCCTATGATTCACAATCAGCTCCTTAGTCTTGCTCGCATTGAGGGTCAGGTTGTTGTCCTGACACCACACTGCCAGGTCTCTGACCTCTGCCCTATAGGCTGTCTCATCATTGTGGTCAGCAAACTTAATGATGGTGTTGGAGTCGTGCTTGGACATGCAGTCTTGGGTGGACAGGGATTACAGGAGGGGACTAAGTACACACCCCTGAGGGGCCGCAGTGTTGAGGATCAGCGTGGCAGATGGGTTGTTGCCTACCCTTACCACCTGGGGGCGGCCTGTCAGAATCCAGTTGTAGAGGGAGGTGTTTAGCACCAGGGTCCTTAGCTTAGTGATGAGCTTTGTGGGCACTATGGTGAACGCTGGGCTATAGTCAAGGAACAGCATTCTCATATAGGTGTTCCTTTTGTCCAGGTGTGAAAGGGCAGTATGGAGTGCGATTGAGATTGCGTCATCTGTGGATCTGTTGGGGCAGTATGCTAATTGGAGTGGGTCTAGGGTTTCCGGGATGATGGTGTTGATGTGAGCCTTGACCAGCCTTTCAAAGCATTTCATGGCTACCGACGTGAGTGCTATGGGGCGGGAATCATTTAGACATGTTTACCTTCACTTTCTTGGGCACAGGGACTATGGTGGTCTGTTTGAAACATGTTGGTATTACAGACTTAATCAGGGAGAGGTTGAAAATGTAATTGAAGACACTTGCCTGTTGGTCCACGCATGCTTTGAGAACATGTCCTGGTAATATGTCTGGCCCCGCGGCTTTGTGAATGTTGACCTGTTTAAAGGTCTTGCTCACATCGGCTACAGAGAGCGTGATCACACAGTCGTCCGGAAGACCTGGTGCTCTCATGCATGCTTCAGTGATGATTGCCTCAAAGCGAGCATGAAAGGCATTTAGCTCATCTGGTAGGCTTGCATCACTGGGCAGCTCGCGGCTGGGTTTACCTTTGTAGTCTGTAATATTTTTCAAGCCCTGCTACATCCGACGAACGTCAGAGCTGGTGTAGTAGGATTCAATCTTAGTCTTGTATTGACGCTTTGCCTATTTATGGTTCGTCTGAGGGCAGCTCTAGCATTTGGATGTTTCCTGTAAATCCATGGCTTCTGGTTGGGAAATGTACGTCACTGTGGGGATGACAATGTCGATGCAATTATTGAAGAAGCCGGTGATTGAGGTGGCATATTCTTCAATGCCATTGGATGATTCCCGGAACATATTCCAGTCTGTGCTAGCAAAACAGTCCTGTAGCGTAGCATCCGCGTCATCTGACCACTTCCGTATTAAGCGAGTCACTTGTACTTCCTGGTTTAGTTTTTGCTTATAAGCAGGAATCAGGACGATAGAACTATGGTCAGATTTGCCAAATGGAGGGCGAAGGAGAGCTTAGTATGTTTCTCTGTGTGTGGAGTAAAGGTGGTCTAGAGTTTTTCTGGTTGCACATGTGACATGCTGGTAAAAATGAGGTAAAACGGATTTAAGTTTGCCTGCATTAAAGTCCCCAGATACTAGGAGTGCCGCCTCTGGATGAGCATATTCTTGTTTGCTTATGGCCTTACACAGCTCGTTGAGTGCGGTCTTAGTGCCAGCATCGGTTTGTGGTGGTAAATAGACAGCTACGGATAATATAGATGAAAACTCTCTTGGTATATAGTGTGGTCTACAGCTTATCATGAGGTATTCTACCTCAGGCAAGCAATACCTTGAAACTTCTTTAATATTTGACATTGTGCACCAGCACTTATTGACAAATAGGCACACACCCCCGCCCCTCGTCTTACCAGATGTAGCTGCTCTGTCCTGCCGATGTACGGAAAAGCCAGCCAGCCAGCTCTATATTATCCGTGTCGTCCTTCAGTCAAGTCTCGGTGAAACATAAGATATTACAGTTTTTAATGTCCCATTGGTAGAATAGTCTTAATCGTTGATCGTCCAGTTTGTTTTCCAATGATTGCACGCCAATAATATGGGGGGGAAGTGGTGTATTACCTACTCGTCGGCTAATTCTTACAAGGCAGCCCGCCTTCCTCCCTCTTTTCCTCAGATGATGATGGGGATTTGGGCCTTCTCTTGATAAAGCAGTATATCTTACGTCAGACTCATTAAAGAAAAAAGTTTAGTCCAGTTCGAGGTGAGTAATCGGCAAGTAATTGTCCAGAAGCTCTTCTCGGTCATAAGAGACAAAATTTGTTAAAAACAATGTGAAAAAACAATTGGTTATGAGCCTGTAAAAGTGGTGGGGTGGGGGGGGTTATAGACAGATTAAAGAAGGATTTTTATGCCTTGAGACAATTGAGACATGGATTGTGTATGTGTGCTATTCAGAGGGTGAATGGGCAAGAAAGAAATGTAGGTGCCTTTGAACGGGGAATGGTAGCAGGTGCCAGGCGCACCGGACGACTCAATATTAGGAAGGTGTTTTTTCTGTTTTGTACACTCAGTGTATCATAGCTCAGATACACAATTTAACATTCATATTCACCTGACGTTCAGGTCGGATGTGAGGCAGTCACAATCAAGCATTGTTTGTTTGAACAGCCTCTCTCTCTGAGAGTGTAGATAAAAGGACTCAGGCTTCATCCCAAATGGCATCTTATTCCCTACATAGTGCACTACTTTTGACCATTCCCTATGGGCCATTTGGGAATGGCATTTGGGACTCAGCCTCAGTGCATCCTCACAACAATACAGAAGCTCTTAGCAGTGGCCCTCCAATGCTCTTTAGCTCCCCGTTGGATGAGGAGCTCTATTCTGTCTGTGTGGCTCCCTCTCCTCTCACAGAGAACACAGCAGCTGCTTGAAATAACCTATAATCTAGCTTATGTTTAGCACTGATGTTATGTTCCCTGCAGGAACACATTTTCAGTGGGAAAGGTTGTGTGTGTGTGTGTGTGTGTGTGTGTGGGTGTAGGTGTAGGTGTGGGTGTGGGTGTGGGTGTAGGTGTGTTTGTGGGTGTAGGTGCAGGTGTGTTTGTGAAGGCGGTTTGGTCGGTGTGTGTGTGTGTGCGCGCGTGTGAAGAAGGAACGTATTTTCACTGTTTAAAGGTACAATCAGAAGATGAAACAATAACAAAGCCTTTTCCCCACCATTGTTTTGGTAGATGAGAGAGAAAGTTGAAACAAAGCTCCAATTGCAACTGGCCTTTTTGTTACATGTTTTGTTGTGTTCAAACACCATTTCATTGATTTAAATAAGTGTAAGATAAGAGTTGAGCACATTCTCTCCCTTTACCTGGTACTGTATTGATATGACACTCAGCCAGCCCTTCTCAGCCCTCTGCAGTGCTCTGCTTTCTCTGTGACCGTGACTATCTCATGGACAGTAGCCCAGAGAATGCAGGGCATGCCTTGGAGGTACCTCATGGCCTAATAACCACACAACCTGTCACTAAAGTAAATATCCCTGCTTGGCGTAACCTATTTTGAGGATAGGAGGAAAGTGAATTAGTAACATTTCCAACTGTCTCTTAGTTGTTTATTTGTTACTATTGTAGTCAAATGTATTTGAAATAATTCAATCCGAGCTTTTAGAATGATGACGTTGTTCAGTGTTACACATTCCCCAAGGGAAAGTGGGAGATGTAGTCTGAAAAAAGGACAATTCATTTACAGGAATCACCATTATTACCCAATGAATAGCCAGTAGAATCATTTTACTTCCTATTCATTGAGTAATGGGGATTCTTGTAAATACAATCTCATTAGCGATGGTGGGGACCTGTTCATTCGTTCTCTACACATGCTGCTGGACGTCCAGGGTTCACGCACGTCGTAATACATCACAATGGTCACCTAGCAACCAGCTTCACATTGTGTCCCTAGGCTCGCTGGGATGGATAAAAGGGAGGCAGACAGCTGTTAGAGATTTACTAGCAGCACCCTCTCTGTCTATGTCTCTCTGACGGTCTGGGTACTCTAATCTGAACGTGTTTTTTAAAACGTATGCGGGTGGCTGGGGTTCGGTGACAGTGTGATTGAGCTGTGTGTCCCAAGCCATGAATGTTGCTTTATTGTCTTATATACTGTAGTACAGCCTGTATACTCAGACAGTATACTATTACTATTTCTAACTTAGCTGATTAGCTACATTTTATGGTGTTCACTTCAAGGTCATCTCAGATGTGCACTGATCAAACCAAAGCGAGAGATTATACACCGAGTCTAGAAAACATTCAAATGTATTCAGGCTGAAGGGAGAAGACAGGTTAAAGAAGGACTTTTAAGCCTTGAGACAATTAAGACATGGTGTATGTGTGCCATTCATGGGGTGAATGGGGCAAGACAAACATGTATGTGCCTTTGAACAGGGTGTGGTAGTATGTGCCAGGCACACCGGTTTGTGTCAAGAACTGCAACGCTGCTGGGTTTTCCACGCTCAACAGTTTCCCATATCTATCAAGAATGGTCCACCACCCAAAGGACGTCCAGCCAACTTGACACAAGATGTGGGAAGCATTGGAGTCAACATGGGCCAGCATCCCTGTAGAACGCTTTCGTCATCTTGTAGAGTCCATTGCCCGACAAATTGAGGCTATTCCGAGGGCAAAAGGAGGGAGTGCAACTCAATATTAGGAAGGTGTTCATAAGGTTTGGTTTACCCAGTGTATATTGTATTGTGGTGTTTACATGTCAGGTATTGGGTACACCATTGATACTTTGTTTTTCTTAACGTTTTTTTCTATACTTTAAGTTTCCATATGCTTACTCTTCGACAATGACATCACATAGTATCTAATGTGGGTTATGTAATTCCTTTCTCTTGAATGTTATCAGTGTGTGGGGATCCCTTTCCTCTCTTCATTAGTCTCTTATCTGTGTGTGCCTGACGTACGATACCCCTACTCTTAATACATGGGCTTTGAGCTGAGGTAGCTCCAATTCAGGCCACCCAGAAAAGGCTCTAAAATGGAACGGCGATAAGTAATCACACCCAGCAGCTCCTCTGTGCACTTGGTAATTAGCCTACTCAAGACAAAAGAGTTTTGCCTGCCCTGAAGACTGAAGAATAGAATAGCAGAGAGGAGATTGCACTTGATCATGGGATTGCAATGGGACTGTGGGTGATTGGCCACTGTTAACCCTCCCGCTCTCCGAAGTGGCTCAGTGAAACCGCAGTGAAACAGCATGAACTCCATTGATTGCCAACCACTGGCCTTTTCCCTCTTACATGATAACATCCCTGTCCAAAAGGGAAGAAAACGTTTGTTGGCATCCTATTCCCTATGTAGGGCTTATAGTGCTCTGGTCAAAATTATTTTGGGAATAGGTTGCCATTTGGAACTCATCCATTCTCTCCGGGCAGCTGGAGCTGATTGCACTGTATGACTCCATAACCACAAGACAACAGGTGTGTCTCAGAAGGATTTTTACACATAACCTGGATACATATTTTAGACATCAGGTGAAGTATATGTGGTTTCTGTGCATTTGAGCCTGTGTACTGGGTGATGAATCAAGCAATGAATAATGATTGTGTTGTTCTGTTACTGTAGATATAGGCTGTATCTACTCATCTCTCTCCCTTTCCCTGAATTGGCTGTATGTGGATTGGGTTGTTTTTCTCAAATCAATCTAAAATGGATCATCTCTCTATCTCTGTGGTCTGGGCAGGGGTACCCGAGGGTCTCTATAGTTCACTGAGCAGTGTTATTTAATGATTGGGCTGGCAAACATTCAACATTATGTGTGTGTGTGTGTGTGTGTGTGTGTGTGTGTGTGTGTGTGTGTGTGTGTGTGTGTGTGTGTGTGTGTGTGTGTGTGTGCATCCTTTTAGTACAGTGCACATGTTAATTCTGCTGGAAGTGACCAGAAGTGACACAAAATCCTCTTTATGAAAAATGTAAGGGCCCTGTAGACACTTTCACACAACCTCTCTCCCTGGCAAATCACTCACTGCATTCCATACTATCTGTTTTTCAAAGCCATGAATACCACATCACCATAAGATGCCTGTAGGGTTATTAACGTTAAGTCCTGGACCCATGTTGTCCAAAAGCGTATACTTTTGAATCATCTGTCCACAGAACATTCTTCCAAGAGTCTTGATGATCACCCAGGTGCTTCCATGTGCTCTTTTGAAAACTTGAGTCAACTTGGGTCCCATTTTGACTGGATAAAAAACAAACACTGCATTCCAAAGTAAGAACCTCATACCAAAAGTCAAACAAGGTGGTGGTAGTGTGATGGTTTGGGGATGCTTTACTGCCTCAGGACCTGGATGACTTGCCTTAATAGAAAGAACCATGAATTCTGCTCTGTATCAGAGAATTCTACAGGAGAATGTCAGGCCATCCATCTGTGAACTCTGCTGGGTAATGCAGCAAGACAATGACCCAAAACACACAATCAAGTCTACATGAAAATGGCTAAAAAGCAACAAATTTGAAGTTTTGGAATGGCCTAGTCAAAGTCCAGACCTAATCCCATTTGAGATCTTGTGTCGTGACTTGAAATTAGCTGTTCATGGTTGAAAACCCACAAATGTTGCTGTGTTAAAGCAGTTCTGCATGGAAGAGTGGGCCAAAATTCCTCCACAGCGACGTGAGAGACTGATCAACAATGACAAAGTGTTTCGTTGGAGTCATTGCAGCTAAAGGTGGCACAACCAGTTATTGAGTGTAAGGGGAAATACATTTTTCACACAGGGGTTGTTGCATAACTTTGTTGATTAAATAAATTAAATAAGTATGAAATTGTTGTGTTATTTGTTCACTCGGGTTCACTTGATCTAATATTACGTTTTGGTTAAAGATCTGATAACATTCAGTATAAAAAAATATGCAAAAGTAGAGAAAATTCACAGCACTGTATATCTACTGTTGAAAGGGACTGCATATAGGATATGAAAGTATGGGAATGTACATTTTTTTATGTAGATCTTTTTCTATTGATCATGAGAACTGTGAATTTCTATTTTTCTACAAAGCAATTGTGATGAACCAGATAATTGACACTTGACACTATTGGAAAATATGTTTATTAAATTCTATTAAGAACTTTTCCTGAAACCAGCCAACTTTCTCTTGTCTCATAATTTCTCGTGTTTTACAGGAAACATCTGTTTTCCTGGTCTCAATCCTTGGACCTGTTACAAACACGTCATAGGCTATGGTATATACAACAAGATGGCGTAGCAGTTGGATGTCTGTTTTGTCTGGTCCCGCCCCATGTCTATATAGTTTTCTACGTATATATTTGGTATATATTTTCTATCTCAATTTACATCTCCTGCAACCCACCTCACCCAATGTGGTACGAATCTGCTATTTATACTTTAGACCCGGATCCCCCATCAGAAGCTAGCCAGCTAACTAGCTACTAGCTAGTAGTCAGTTAGCCACTGCTAGCGGTCATCACCAGCTGATTCTTGGGCTACAATACCTCTTTTGCCAATTGGCCTGGACCCTTTACTGCCGACACGGAGATCCATCACGACTGGTCTGCTAACGTAACTGGCCGAGGGGATTTCAACAGGCTCTTCCGTTGCGACGTCCCCTGGAGGCCCATCTGCTAGCCTGCTAGCCCCGGCCCGTTAGCTGTCTGAATCGCCGTGTCTCCAGCTCGCCTTGTTACTCACTGGACCCTATGATCACTCGGCTACACATGCCTCTGCCTAATGTCAATATGCCTTGTCTATTGCTGTTTTGGTTAGTGATTATTGTCTTATTTCACTGTAGAGCCTCCAGCCCTGCTCAATATGCCTTAGCTAGCCCTTTTGTTCCACCCCCCACACATGCGGTGACCTCACTTGGCTTAAATGGTGCCTCTAGAGACAAAACCTCTCTCATCGTCACTCAATGCCTAAGTTTACCTCCACTGTACTCACATCCTACATACCCTTGTCTGTACATTATGCCTTGAATCTATTCTTCCGCTCCCAGAAATCTGCTCCTTTTACTCTCTGTTCCAAACGCACTAGACGACCAGTTCTTATAACCTTTAGCCATTCCCTTATCCTACTCCTCCTCTGTCCCTGTGGTGATGTAGGGGTTAACCCAGGCTCTGCAGCCCCCAGCACAACTCCCATTCCCCAGGTGCTCTCATTTGTTAACTTCTGTAACCGTAAAAGCCTTGGTTTCATGCATGTTAACATTAGAAGCCACCTCCGTAAGTTTGTTTTATTCACTGCTTTAGCACACTCCGCCAACCCAGATGTCCTAGCCGTGTCTGATTCCTGGCTTAGGAAGGCCACCAATAATACTGAAATTTCCATTCCTAACTATAACATTTTCCAACAAGATAGAACTGCCAAAGGGGGCGGAGTTGGAATCTACTGCAGAGATAGCCTGCAGAGTTCTGTCATACTATCCAGATCTGTGCCCAAACAATTCAAGCTTCTACTTTTAAAAATCCACCTTTTTCAGAAACAAGTTTCTCACCGTTGCCGCTGGTTATAGACCATCTTCAGCCCCTAGCTGTGCCCTGGACACCATATGTGAGATGATTGCCCCCCATCTATCTTCAGATTTCGTACTGTTAGGTGACCTAAACTGGGACATGCTTAACACCCCGGCCGTCCTACAATCTAAGCTAGATGCCCTCAATCTCGCACAAATGATTAATGAACCTACCAGGTACAACCCTAAATCCGTAACCATGGGCACCCTCTTAGATATCATGCTGACTAACTTGCCCTCTAAATACATCTCTGCTGTCTTCAACCAGGATCTCAGCCATCACTGCCTCATTGCTTGTGTGCGTAATGGGTCCACAGTCAAACAACCACACCTCACTCTGTCAATCACCTCACGCTAACAAACCTCCAAACAAGCTTCAATGCTGTACAACACTCCTTCCGTGGCCTCCAATTGCTCTTAAATACAAGTAAAACTAAGTGCATGCTCTTCAACCGATTGCTGGCCACACCCTCCTGCACGACTAGCATCACTACTCTGGACATTCTGACTCAGAAAATGTGGAAGACTACAAATATCTAGGTGTCTGGTTAGACTGTAAACTCTCCTTCCAGACTCACATTAAGCATCTCCAATCCAAAATTAAATCTAGACTCGGCTTCCAATTTCACAACAAAGCCTCCTTTTCTCATGCTGACAAACATACCCTCGTAAAACTGACTATCCTACCGATCCTTGACTTCGGCGATGTTATTTACAAAATAGCCTACAACACTCTACACAGCAAACTGGATGTAGTCAATCACAGTGCCATCCGTTTTGTCACAAAAGCCCCATATACTACCCACCACTGCGACCTGTATGCTCTCGTTGGCAGGCCCTCGCTACATATTCGTCGCCAAACCCACTTGCTTCAGGTCATCTATAAGTCTTTGCTAGGTAAAGCCCCGCCTTATCTCAGCTCACTGGTCACCATAGCATCACCCACCCATAGCACGCCCTCCAGTAGGTACAGTATATTTCACTGGTCATCCCCAAAGCCAACACCTCCTTTGGCTGATTTTCCTTCCAGTTCTCTGCTGCCAACAACGAACAAATTGCAAAAATCATTGAAGCTGGAGACTTATATCTCCCTCTCTAACTTTAAGCATCAGCTGTCAGAGGAGCTTACCAATCGCTGTACCTGTACACAGCCAATCTGTAAATAGCACACCAAACTACCTCATTCCCATATTGTTACTTATCCTCTTGCTCTTATGCACCCCAGTATCTCTACTAGCACATCATCATCTGCACATCTATCACTCCAGTGTTAATGCTTAATATTAATTATTTCGCCTCTATGGCCTATTTATTGCCTTACCTCCCTTCTCTTCTACATTTGCACACACTGTACATAGATTTTTATGTTATGTTATTGACTGTACGTTTGCTTATGTGTAACTCTGTGTTGTCTTTGTCGCACTGCTTGCTTTATCTTGGCCAGGTCTCAGTTGTAAATGACAACTTGTTCTCAACTGGCCTACCTGGTTAAATAAAGATGAAATGACATTTAAAAAATTAAAAATATGTTCTTTTTTTTTTACAGGAAACTAGCTTTAAAACTGCTACGTTTTCTCTCACAGGGACCTTGTTTATAGTGTCTTTATGCTATCCAGTGCTTTAAAAAAATATCTAGGCATAACTATTAGACATTTACACAATTGTATTTATTTCACCTTTCATGCAACACAAAGATAAATAGAAGAATTTTAACTCTGCAAATAGCACTGCTGGGGGATTTCAAAAGTCAGTCAGTCGATCAACAATATAATAATACTCTCAGAAAAAAGGTCATTCATTCTTTAATTTAGAAACTATGAGAATAGAAAGGTTTAGAAAGAACTCTTGTGAAACATCACAGCACTGTTGAAAAATATATGGCAAATAGCAATCAAAACCGCATGGTATTCAGAGATGGATGGGAGGTGTATAAGGGAGCTGAAGGGTGGGAATAATATAGGAATTAGACATCACTTTGCAAGCCATCATAATGTGACTTGATGCTGGTAAATAGTCATTTAATTTAATCAGGGTTTAATGATTTATGGGATACATACTACAGAGCAACACTCTCCCCTTAATTAATATGCAAGTGTGTATGTGTGTAATGCCTTCTCTGTCTCAGCCTGTCCGTATCCTGCTCTCTCACTGTAGCCCAAACGTCTCTTATGACCGAAAAGAGCTTCTGGACATCAGAACTGTGATTACTCACCTCAGATTAGACAAAGAGTTTTTCTTCAGTGGGTCGGACCAGATCCTGGTCAGATCCCCGTCATTCGCTTGAGAAGGAAACAGAGATTTAGTGGAAAATGATCAGGGCGCTAGCTAATGTTCAATCGCTGGAAAATAAATGGTATAAACTGAAAGCAAGTATATCCTACCAATGGGACATTAAAACTGTAATATCTTATGTTTCACAGAGTCGTGGCTGAACGACGACATGAATAACATACAGCTGGCAGGTTATACACTGTATCGGCAGGATAGAACAGCAGCTTCTGGTAAGACAAGGGGTGGCGGTCTATGTATATTTGTAATCAACAGCTGGTGCACGATGTCTAAGGAAGTCTCAAAAGTTTTGCTCGCCTGAGGTAGAGTATCTCATGATAAGCTGTAGACCACACCATCTACCTAGAGAGTTTTCATCTGTATTTTTCGTAGCGGTCTCCATACCACCACAGACCGATGCTGGCACTACAACCACACTCAATGAGCTGTATATCGCCAAAAGCAAACAGAAAAATGCTCATCCAGAGGCAGCGCTCCTAGTGGCCGGAGACTTTAATGCAGGGCAACTTAAATCAGTTTTACCTCATTTCTATCAGCATGTTAAATGTGCAACCAGAAGGAAAAATACTCTAGACCACCTTTACTCCACACACAGAGACGCGTACAAAGCTCTCCCTCGCCCTACATTTGGCAAATCTGACCATAATTCTATCCTCTTGATTCCTGCTTACAATCCACAATTTAAGCAGGAAGCACCAGTGACTCGGTCTACAAAAAAAGTGGTCAGATTAAGCAGATGCTAAACTTCAAGGCTGTTTTGCTAACACACTGGAATATGTTCTGGGAATCTTCTGATGTAATTGAGGAGCACACCACATCAGTCATTGGCTTTATCAAAGTGCATCGAGGATGTCGTCTCCACAGTGACTGTACATACATACTAGAGGTCGACCGATTTATGATTTTTCAACGCCGATACCGATTATTGGAGGACCAAAAAAGCCAATACCAATTAATCTGCCGTTTAAAAAAATATATATATATATTATTATATATATTTTGTAATAATGACAATTACAACAATACTGAATGAACACTTATTTTAACTTAATATAATACATCAATACAACCAATTTAGCCTCAAGTAAATAATGAAACATGTTCAATTTGGTTTAAATAATGCAAAAACAAAGTGTTGGAGAAGAAAGTAAAAGTGCAATATGTGCTATGTAAGAAAGCTAATATTTCAGTTCCTTCCTCAGAACATGAGAACATATGAAAGCTGGTGGTTCCTTTTAACGTGAAACTTCAATATTCCCAGGTAAGATGTTTTAGGTTGTAGTTATTATAGGAATTATAGGACTATTTCCCTCTATACTATTTGTATTTCATTAACCTTTGACTATTGGATGTTCTTATAGGCACTTTAATATTGCCAGTGTAACAGTATAGCTTCCGTCCCTCTAGTTAGCGCGTGCTAACTAGCTAGCCATTTTACTTCGGTTACACCAGCCTCATCTTGGGAGTTGATAGGCTTGAAGTCATAAACAGCGCAATGCTTGACGCACAACGAAGAGCTGCTGGCAAACAGCACGAAAGTGCTGTTTGAATGAATGTTTACGCGCCTGCTTCTGCCTACCACCGCTCAGTCAGATTCTTGTATGCTCAGTCAGATTATATGCAACGCAGGACACGCTAGATAATATCTAGTAATATGATCAACCATGTGTCGTTAACTAGTGATTATGATTGATTGTTTTTTATGAGATAAGTTTAATGCTAGCTAGCAACTTACCTTGGCTTACTGCATTCGCGTAACAGGCAGTCTCCTGGTGGAGTGCAACGAGACGCAGGTCGTTATTGCGTTGGACTAGTTAACTGTAAGGTTGCAAGATTGGGTCCCCCGAGCTGACAAGGTGAAAATCTGTCATTCTGCCCCTCAACAGGCAGTTAACCCACTGTTCCTAGGCCGACATTGAAAATAAGAATTTGTTCTGAACCAAAAATACAGATTTTCGATTGTTATGAAAACTTGAAATCGTCCCTAATTAATCGGCCATTCCGATTAATCGGTCGACCTCTAATACATACCCCAACCAGAAGCCATGAATTACATTTGCACTGAGCTAAAGGGTAGAACTTCCGCCTTCAAGGAGCGGGACTCTAACCCAGAAGCTTATATGAAATCTCGCCCTCTGACGAACCATCAAGCAGGCAAAGCGTCAATACAGGACTAAAGTCGACTCGCACTACACTGGCTCCGACGATCGTCGGATGTGGCAGGGCTTGCAAACTATTACAGACTACAAAGGGAAGCACAGGCAAGAGCTGCCCAGTGACACGAGCCTACCAGACGAGCTAAATAACTTCTATGGTCGCTTCGAGGCAAGTAACACTTAAACATGCATGAGAGCATCAGCTGTTCCGGACAACTGTGTGATTGCACTCTGCACAACCGATGATGAGTAAGACCTTTAAACAGGTCAACATTCACAAGGTCGCAGGGCCAGACGGTTTACCAGGATGTGTACTCCGAGCATGCTCTGACCAACTGGCAAGTGTCTTCACTGACATTTTCAACCTCTCCCTGTCTGAGTCTGTAATACCAACATGTTTCAAGCAGACCACCATAGTTCCTGTGCCCAAGAACACTAAGGTAACCTACCTAAATGACTACCGACCCATCGCACTCACATCTGTAGCCATGAAATGCTTTGAAAGACTGGTCATGGCTCACATCACCATTATCCCAGAAACCCTAGGCCCACTCCAATTTGCATACCGCACCAGCAGAGCCACAGATTATGCAATTTCAATCGCACTCCACACTGCCCTTTCACACCTGGACAAAAGGGACACCTATGTGAGAATGCTATTCATTGACTCTAGCTCAGGTTTCAACACCATAGTGCCCTCAAAGCTCATCACTAAGCTAAGGACCCTAGGACTAGACATCTCCCTCTGCAACTGGATCCTGGACTTCCTGACTGGCCGCCCCCAGGTGGTATGGGTAGGTAACAACACATCCGCCATGCTGTTCACTCATGACTGCATGGCCAGGCACATCTCCAACACCATCGTTAAGTTTGTTGATGACACAACAGTGGTAGGCTTGATCACGAACAATGATGAGACAGCCTATATGGAGGAGGTCAGAGACCTGACCTTTTGGTGCAAGTATAACAACCTCTCCCTCAACGTGATCAAGACGAAGGAGATGATTGTGGACTACAGGAAGAGGACGTCCGAGCATGCCTCCATTCTCATCGACAGGGCTGTAATGGAGCAGGTTGAGAGCTTCAAGTTCCTTGGCATCCACATCACCAACAAACTAACATGGTCCAAGCACACCAAGACAGTCGTGAAGAGGGCATGACAACACCTATTCCCCCTCAGGAGACTGAAAAGATTTGGCATGGGTCCTCAGATCATCAAAACGTTTTACAGCCGCACCATCGAGAGCATCCTGACAGGTTGCTACACTGCCTGGTATGGTAACTGCTCTGCCTCCAACCGCAAGGCACTACAGAGGGTAGTGCGCATGGCCCAGTACGTCACCGGGGCCAAGCTTCCTGCCATCCAGGACCTCTATACCAGGCGGTGTCAGAGGAAGGCCCTAAAAATGGTAAAAGACTCCAGCCACCCTAGTCATAGACTGTTCTCTCTGCTACCACACGGCAAGCAGTACCGGAGCGCCAAGTCTAAGAGGCTTCTAAACAGCTGCTACCCCCAAGCCATAAGTCTCCTGAACAGCTAATTAAATGGCTACCCAGGCTATTTGCATTGCCCCCCTTCTACTTTGCTGCTGCTCTCTGTTATTATTTATACATAGTCACTTTAATAACTCTACCTACATGTACATATTACCTCAATTACCTCAACACCGGTGCCCCCTGCATATTGACTCTGTAACGGTACCCCCTGTATATTGCCCCGCTATTGTTATTTACTGCTGCTCATTAATTATTTGTTGTTCTTATCTCTTACTTTTTTGTAGGTATTTTCTTAAAACTGCATTGTTGGTTAAGGGCTTGTAAGTAAGCATTCCACTGTAAGGTCTACACACCTGTTGTGTTCGGGCGCATGTGACTAATACAATTTTATTTGAGATCTCGTTATGGTGTGGTGGAATTAGGGGGTTGTGATGTTAGGGCAGGGGTGAAAGTAGAATACACTTCTTCCTGGGGCGGGCATAATCATAGAACTACACATAGAATCCCTATTGATTCAATAGGATCTCTGTGGGCCTAGTTGTAAAGATTTTGTCATTTCCCTTTTAAAATGAATTATTTTTATTGTGGCAAAAACACTCATCTGATTGTCAAACAATCACCTCAAAGGGCACCTTTACTAGACTACCCGTGCACGTTCATCCAAAACATATTTACAGCCTCCAAATTAGTGGCGAACGGAAAGAATCATCTGTGACACTAAACACCAAGAAGTTGCAATAATGTGGCAATTGTCATTAGGCTAGAATGTATGCGTCCACTGCTGTCCGTGCGTGCCTCTATGTCGGGCCACTCTTCTCTGCCTTGGCAAAATATCATTGTTCTCGTCAAACCACATCACATTTTGGAGTGTAGACCATACCACCCGTTTTCAAGTCCATTCGCTCATTTTTCATGCCTCTGACATGCGGTAATGATTTAAAAGTAGTCCACAGTTTTCTTGACATTTTTCTATTTATTATTGTGATGGGCTCATGTTTTACTCTTCCAGCGTAACCCTGCTGTTTATTTTGCCAGGATGCTGTACCGGACCGTACCGCCTTACTTTCACCCCTCTATTAGGGTGTTGTGTCTTTTGGGAGTTGTGGTGGTGTAGAGAAGGCAGCATTAGGGCGGTTGTGTCCTTAGGGGAGTCGTGGTGGTGGCTTGTATAAGGCAGAGGTTCACAGAGGGTAAGGGGTATTTCACCTTCCCCATGGGATGAGCATGATCCTGTCACTCTGGGGACTCTTTCTGTTATGGAGGCATCATCATTATGAAATACATGAGCTTTGGTTGTAGTCTCTCTTTCTGGACACTTTAGAAGCTGGGGGATAGATTGCTGTGTGCAGAAGGCTTTTGAACTTTAATGCGGAATCAGAGGTCAGTGAGGAGACTTGCCTTCCCCAAAGGATCAGCATTGTCTGTCACACTGGGACTGTGGAACTGGCGTTATAGAAGCTATAGCATTATATTATGCTCGCATAACAGCTAGTCATGTTTATTTTTATTTTTATGATTTCAACCATTTAAACTAGGTTCGAGTAACCTTCTCAGGGCAAAATGGGCGAACAAACTGGCCATCCATTATCAACACCTCAGCTGTTAGGTTCTAAATAAAGAGTAAAAACTCACAGACGAGTAGTAAAGCTCAAACTAAGTTTATTCACCCAATGGGTCAGACAGCTGAACAGACAAAAACATGTTCCCACCAGCACAAGTATATATACCGCAATTTGGGTGAAGTCTCCTCCTTCCCTCTAAACATTCCATCTTTATTGCTAGGCAGGGAGTTAAGTGACTCCCTTAATGTGACCTGACCTGACCTCCACCCTTATCAGTGACCGCAACCATATACATTCCTCCTACAGATAAACCATTAACTTCTGGTGTAGAAACAAGACTGTGGCCCTTCTCCTTTCCATAGGATTAACTGTATTTCAAATCTAGAAGTCAGAACCCATCCTAGCCATTTGGACACTTCTTTGGCAGATGGGGGTTGTGATGACACTTGGCTTCAATACATTGCTTGCTGTCCCTATTATGATGAAGACACTCCCCTGGCTTTTGGCTTGGCTCAATAATGCAGTCGCACAGATCTCTTAATATCAGCTGTCCAGCTGTGCGATGGAAACTTTAAGACTAATTCATGATGCGTATTGAGAACTTTTATGAGTAAAAGTGTCGATTGTTTGGTAATATTTGGATATGATGTGTCTCTGACAGGACCTCAGATTCGAGAGAAGATTGTTGGCTTTAGCTCCCAGAGCTCATGTTTATTCTGTGTTTTCCAGTGTCAGCCATATATGCAGAAAATATATACTGTAATGTGTGTTATTAGAAGTGGATGAGTGAAGACATTGCTAGTAGGAGCAGTTTTTCATGTGCGTATTCACGAGTGACACATCTCTTGTAAAATCAGTCTTTTTAAGTCTTCTATTTGTCTAATTTCCCTCTGTCTTAGTGCCACTGATTTCTGTTTAGTTTTTAACTATAATGGAATTGTTGTCCAACGTTGGATCATAGTCTTGCATGCTATTGACAGCTCCAGTATACAAAACATTAAGAACACCTGATCTTTCCATGACATAGACTGGCCAGGTGAATCCAGGTGAAAGCTATGATCCCTTATAAAATTTAAGAAGGATTTTTAAAACAATTGAGACATGGATTGTGTATGTGTGCCATTCAGAGGGTGAATGGCAAGACAAAATATTTAAGTGCCTTTGAACAGAGTATGGTAGGAGGTGCCGGGTGCACTGGTTTGAGTGTGTCAAGAACTGCAACGCTGCTGGGTATTTCACACTCAACAGATTCCCGTGGGTATCAAGAATGGTCCACCACCCAATGGACATCAAGCTAACTTGACACAACTGTGGGAAGCATTGGAGTCAACATGGGCCAGCATCCCTGTTGAACGCTTTTGACACATTGTAGAGTCCACGCCCCGATGAATTGAGGCTGTTCTGAGGGAAAAAAGGGATGCAGTATTAGGTGTTCCTAATGTTTTGTACACTCGGTGTACATGCATATGATGCAGGTTCGCTACAGCACAATGCATTCTGGCTGTGTGATTAGCCTAGCTGGAAGCTGGGGGATAGTTTGCTGTGTGCAGAAGGCTTTTGAACGTTATTGTCAGAGCTTGCTGTTTGGCTTCTTTGGTTGGTGCTTAGGATTCTATCCAAGTTTAACCATACTTTTGACCAGGGCCCATAAAATAATGCACTACATAGGGAATAGGGTGCCATTTTGACGCAACCATGGTTTTGACCAGTTTAAACAGAAGGCTAAAAGATGCTGTGTCAATAAGACGAACAGTCTCTTTGGCAAGCCTTAGTGTTTATTACTGCATAGTTCCAGCAGCACAATCCCCTCATGATTTATGTACTTAACAGTAATGATCTGTTTATCACCAGTGACATAAAGAGAAGAAGCATTGGCCGGTTTAAATTCACAATACCGCTGACTAGATTAATTCCTCGCAGCCAAACACAGACACACATACACAAATAGCATGTCTATCTCCCATAAGCTACCCAGGAAAGGGCTAAGAGTGGCCCAAATGAATATTGTTAGCCTTAGAAATAAGGTTCACGAAATCAATAACTTGGCTAACAGATAACATTCATATACTGTCCATCTCTGAAACTCACTTAGATAATTCATTTGACGATACAGCAGTAGCAATACAAGGATATAACATATACAGAAGAGACAGAAATGGGAGAGGCTTTTCTGTATGTGTTCAGAGCCATGTTCCTGTACAGCTTAGAGAGGATCTCTCGTCAAATGTTGTTGAAGTGCTGTGGTTGCACCTGCCTCATCTAAAGCCTTTGGGGTGCTGCTTATGCGCCACCAAGTGTTAACAGTCAGTATTTGGACAATATGTGTGCAATGCTTTATAATGCGTGTGATGTCAACACAGATGTCTATTTTCTGGGTAACCTGAACATTGACTGGTTAGCAACTAGCTATCCTACCAAGAGGACGCGTCTAATTGTAACTAATGCCTGCAATATGACTCAGGTTATTGCTCAATCAACTAGAGTGCATTCCAAATGTATTGGATCCATAGATATCATATTAAATTACTATAGAGGCTATGTACGAATCCTCAAAGTTCCATAATAGTGCAAAAAAATGACAGCCATCTTGGTCAGGGAGAAATCCTAAACAGTCTAATTTGAATGATAGGCAGTAGAGGCATTATCCAGATTTTGCATATGCAGGAAAATAATAGTAAGGCTTGTGATGTATCAGAAATGTTGTAATGGAATTATAGTCAACCTAGAATATTGTCATATAATTATAAATACAGTCTGCATGGGTTGTATACCAATTTCCAGTATAAGTAGCCTCTAACAACATATGTCTCCAGATTTTGTTTTCTTGGAAAACTGGGAGCGCTATTATATGATACAATATCAGTACTTGTTGCATTTACAACTTGTCTAAGTCATATCATCAACTGATTTGAGCCAGTGTATGGCTGTGGATTGACTGCATTGTTTGAATGGAATGTTGTCATATTGGCAGTTAATTAGGACATTTTATGGAATAATTTTTCCAAAACTGGCTGACTAGCTAGCTAAGACAAATACAGTGCAGATACATTCTTCACATGCATTGTTTTAAACTATATCTTATGACAGCACTTGCATACTATGGTTGACCAACTCCCTGACCAACATAGCTGACCTTTGGACCATCATAAGAAGATTTATTTCCCATTCTAGTATTCTAAGTCCTAATTCTATGGTTGGATCTGTGACATCCACTTGTATTGATCATATCTTCACTAATGCTGCAGAGCTCCAAAGTAATATCAGTTCCCATTGGCTGTAGTGACCATAACGTTGTGGCAATAACCAGGAAAGCCAGTGTCAAAGGTTGGGCCTAAAGTCATTTATAAGAGGTTATACAATTGAATTTTTTTGTTTAAGATGTGAAACATGTATGTTGGTCTGATGTATAGAGGAAGTGAATCCAGATGTAGCACTGGAAGTGTTTGTATTACATGCCAATTGTTGACAAGCATGCACCTGTTAAGAGCCCCCTGATTTGATGAGGAGTTGAAAAATGGTATGGTTCAAAGAAATGATTCAAAAGAGGTGGGAAACAGTACAGGTACAGTAGCTTAGCAGTTTAGGTGACTTTAATTTAATTGATTTTTTTACCTTTATTTAACTAGGCAAGTCAGTTAAGAACAAATTCTTATTTCCAATGACGGCCTACCAAATGGCAAAAGACCTCCTGCGGGGACGGGGGCTGGGATTGTTATACTATTTATTTTCAATATATTACATATAAATATAGGACAAAACACACATCACGACAAGAGAGACAACACAACACTACATAAAGAGAGACTAAAGACAAAAAAATAGCAAGGCAGCAACACATGACAACACAGCATGGTAGCACCACAACATGTCAGCAACATGGTAGCAAAACAACATGGTAGCAGCACAAAACATGGTACAAACATTATTGGGTAAAGGCAAAAGCATAAAGGGCAAGAAGGTAAAGACAACAATAGATCATGCAAAGCAGCCACAACTTTCAGTAAGAGTGTCCATGATTGAGTCTTTGAATGAAGAGATTGAGATAAAACTGTCCAGTTTGTGTGTTTGTTGCAGCTCGTTCCAGTCGCTAGCTGCAGCAAACTGAAAAGAGGAGCGACCCAGGGATATGTGTGCTTTCGGGACCTTTAACAGAATGTGACAGGCAGTGTTGTATGTGGAGGATGAGGGCTGCAGTAGATATCTCAGATCGGGGGGAGTGAGGCCTAAGAGGGTTTTATAAATAAGACTGGTATACAGAGAGAACCAGTTTACAGAGGAGTGTAGAGTGCAGTGATGTGTCCTATAAGGAGCATTGGTGGCAAATCTGATGGCCAAATGGTAAAGAACATCTAGCCGCTCGAGAGCACCCTTACCTGCTGATCTATAGATTATGTCTCCGTAATCTAGCATGGGTAGGATGGTCATCTGAATCAGGGTTAGTTTGGCAGGTTGGGTGAAAGAGGAGCGATTAAGATAGAGGAAACCAAGTCTAGGTATAACTTTAGCCTGCAGCTTTGATATGTGCTGAGAGAAGGACAGTGTACTGTCTAGCCATACTCCCAAGCACTTGTATGAGGTGACTACCTCAAGCTCTAAGCCCTCAAGGGTAGTAAGCACACCTGTGGGGAGAGGGGCATTCTTCTTACCAAACCACATTACCTTTGTTTTGGATGTGTTCAGAACAAGGTTATGGATAGAGAAAGATTGTTGGACAGTAAGAAAGCTCAGTTGTAGGGCATTTAACACAAAATCCGGGGAGGGCCCAGCTGAGTATAAGACTGTATAATCTGCATATAAATGGAGAGAGTTTCCTACTGCCTGAGCTGTGTTGTTGATGTAAATTGAGAAGAGCATGGGGCCTAGGATTGAGCTTTGGGGTACTCCCTTGGTGACAGGCAGTGGCTGAGACAGCAGATTTTCAGACTTTATACACTGCACTCTTTGAGAGAGGTAGTTAGCAAACCAGGCCAAAGACCCCTCAGAGACATCAATACTCCTTAGCCGGCTCACAAAAATTGAATGGTCTACCGTATCAAACACGTTGGCCAAGTAAATAAAAATAGCAGCACAATATTGCTTAGAATCAAGGGCAATGGTGACATCATTGAGGACTTTTAAGGTTGCAGTGACACATCCATAACCTGAGCAGAAACCAGATTGCATACTGGAGAGAATACTATAGACATCAAGAAAGCCAGTCAGTTGATTGTTGACAAGTTTTTCCAACACTTTTGATAAATAGGGCAGAATAGAAATAGGCCTATAACAGTTAGGATCAGCCTGAAATAAAGGATGAACCATGGCTGCCTTCCAAGCAATGGGAACCTCCCCAGAAAGGAGAGACAGGTTAAAAAGGTTGGAGAAAGGCTTGGCGATGATAGCGGCAGCAACCTTAAAGAAGAAAGGGTCTAAACCATCTGACCCATATGTTTTTTTGGGGTCAAGTTTCAGGAGCTCCTCAAGCATCTTGGAGTCATTGACTGCCTGCAGGGAGAAACTTTGTAGCGGGCCAGGGGAAAAAGAGGGAGAAGCATCGGGGATAGTCGCAGTCGAATGGGTGGGAGATGAGGAAATGTTGGACGGGCAAAATTACTATTTTTCCCCATGGCTGAGTCAAATAGGAATACTGACTTAATGAAGTGGTGATTAAAGAGCTCAGCCATGTGCTTCTTGTCAGTAACAACCACATCATCAACATCAAGGGACATGGGCAGCTGTGAGGAGGGTTTATTCTCCAGGTCTTTAACCGTTTCCCCAGAACCTCTTGGGGTTAGACCCACAGAGCGAGAACTGCTCCTTAAAGTAACTAACTTTGGCCTACCAGATAGCCTGAGTGCACTTATTTCTAATTTGCCTGAACGAGAGCCAGTCAGCCTGAGTATGCGTGTGCTGAGCCTTTCACCAAATGCAGTTCTTGAGGTGGAGTAACTCTGCAAGATCACGGTCGAACCAGGGGCTGAACCTGTTTTTAATTCTCGTTTTCTTTATGGTGGCGTGTTTGTTAACAATACCACTGAAAATATCAAAAAGAAGGCACAAGCATCTTCGACAGAGGGGATCCAGCTGATTCTATACCATTTTACAGTTCATGAATGAAGGCTTGCTCATTGAGGTTTTTTAGCAAGTGTCTGTCTAACCAGGACAGGTCATTTTCACTGAGCAGCCATTATGAACACAGGCTGTAAAACAGTGATCACTAAGGTCATTACAGAAAACACCAGACTGATACCGATCAGGATTATTTGTGAGGATAACATCAAGAGTAGCCTTTTCTGGGTGTTTGGAGTCATACCTCGGGGGATTGGTAATAATCTGAGAAATATTTAGGGAGTCCCATTTCTTTAGGACTTGGTCAGGTGGTTTAAGCATGTCCCAGTTTAGGTCACCTAGCAGGAGACTTAGCTTAGGGGGCCAGGAGAGAGCTTAGGGCAGGTAGGGTACAGCCGGGGCTGATGGGGGACGATAGCACCCAGCAACAGTCAACAAAGAGCTATTTGAAAGTTGAATACTTAAAACCAGCAAATCCTATTGTGATCAGATGACAACAAGATCATATTGTACAGCAATTTCATCAGGTAACATGACTACAAAGCCGGCGAGAGGTGTTTAGAATAGGATGGGAGGCCAAACGTCAGTGTAACCAATAGAGAGTCCGAGCCCCGAGTGTGGGAACAAACATAGTCGGTCCCACGGTTGGGTAAAGAAAGTTCGTAGTCAACAAAGCATGCAGGAGTCATGAGGCAAATAGCAAATGCATTTACAGTCTGTAAATTGAGACATTTTGGGACTAAATGTAACAAAAGGAAGAGTAAATGATATTACCAAACCAACATGAATGACATAAAACACAATCTTTCAGTGAAGTTGATGGGTCATTTATAACAAAACCTTTCGATATTGCCAATCTGTTCAATTCTTATTTCACTAGTAATGTGGGAAAAAATGGACCCCAGGAAGAGTAGCTGCTGCATCTGCAAAAGCTAATGGGGATCCAAATCAATAAATAATCAACATTGAGCAGTGAATCATCATATTTTTTTTGTATAAAACATCTAATGGTGAAAGAGAAGGATTGCTCTTTTGAATTTGGTGAAGTTGGTATGGGAGTGGTGGAAAAGCGATTCTTATCCATCTGTAGTGATACCCACCAGGTATAGACAACCATAATGGTAAACTATTAAGAATGGTAGCAGACTGTATTAGCAACTCTATGTGCTATATCTTTACCTAAAGCCTAAAGAAGCATGTGTCCACAGGCGTGGACGGAAACTAAAGTAATTCCACTGCCTAAAAATAGTAAAGGACCATTTTACCTGGTTGCTAAAATTATAATAGTTTCAGTGTATGTGACAAAATAAGCATGTATTGTATAGAGAATCATTGTACCATCTAAACCGCTGTGAAATATATTTTAAGTAACCAAAAATATTGTATTTTTAGCTGTTTGTAGCTGGTGTACAAAACTTAAGTTAAAAGAAGCAAAAACTAAACTTAAGAATTGGAATATAGAAATAGCGCACATAGGACCAGTCTAGCAATTCTTAGACTTGCCTTCAATGCAGATCTGTAATTCATATTTCTATACTGAGCAAAAATCGAAACGCAATATGCAACAATTTCAAAGATTTTACTGAGTTACAGTTCATATAAGGAAATCAGTCAATTGAAATAAATAAATTAGGCCCTAATCAATGGATTTCACATGACTGGGTAGAGCCGGGGCCATGGTGGGCCTGGGAGGGCATAGGCCAACCCACTGGGGAGCCAGGCCCATCCAATAAGAATTTGTTTTTCCCCACAAAAGGGCTTTATTACAGACATAAATGTTCCTGTTTCGGTGGCATTGTGTTGTGTGATAAAATTGCACATTTTAGAGTGGCCTTTTATTGTCCTCAGCACAAGATGCACCTGTGTAATGATCATGCTGTTTAATCAGCTTCTTAATAAGCCACACGTCAGGAGGATGAATTATCTTGGCAAAGGAGAAATGCTCACTAACAGGGATGTAAACAAATTTGTGCACAACATTTTAGAGAAAATAGCGTTGTGCATATTGAACATTTCTGGGATCTTTTCTTTCAGCTCATGAAACATGGGATCAACATTTTACACGTTTATGTTTTTGTTCAGTGTATATGAATTTGGTCGGGTCGCCCAAAAAGTTACATATTGCAACTTTAAAGGCATCTAAAACTAAAAGCATTGTATTTGGTTCAGAACATTTTCTAATGCCTAAACCTCAACTGTATTAAGGGTGTGACTAGGGCTGTTATGGTGACCATATTACTGCCACACCAGCTGTCACGAGTCATGAACACAGTCAAATTCCACGTGAACGTGTAGTCACGGTAACTCGGCTTCTCCAAAACTGTGTTTCTGATGCTGCTAACGGTCATTAGTAGCCTACCAAACTTGCTAACTGCCTGTCGCTAATGACATGTCCCTCTAATCCCTCTCTAATCATTTGGCATCAACGCAAATGCAATCAAAAATGAAATCAGACACTTCGAGAGCCCATGAGCTCATGTTGCGCAACATTTCTATAGGCTATGCAATTGCGGGAGAATTGTTTTGTTGTTGATGGCCTTTATTAAAAAGAGGATCCCATCAGCTTTCTAGAGGCTAGACCTACTATATTTATTTCTCATCTTTCCTAATATGAAGCACATTGCTTTACTTTACAACAGGAGTTGCCTACCTGGCTGGCATGGAAATGAACCGCTGGAAAAGCGGCCTCCATTCGCTATGATATTTTTCTGTACTGAAACTCCAAATAGTGTGCCGCGTGGCAGTTATGTACATATGGTTGTTTCCTTCCTTTTCCTCGTTTTCTCATTTAACTGTAAGATGTAAATATTGTTTTTTTATTGTTCCCGGAGGCAGTTGCTATAGAGAGAACCAAAATATAGCTTTTTCAATTTCTTTACTCCAGTTCCAACAGACGCATGATAGTGGTCCATTCTAAATCAAAACTAATTCCACACCTATATCATTTAGGATATGTAAAGACAATATCAATAGTCTGATAGGGGACAATGTTATCACTTGTGAATGATGTATCATCGCTTGTGAATGATGCCCAGCGTGTGCAGTCTAAGGCAATAAATGTCGCATGCCTTTTTTTGTGCTACTTTTTAAAATCAGAGTCGCATGAGGCATGTAGCCTAGCCCATAGGCCTATATGTTTTGATCGCCCATAGACCTATATGGTTTGATCGCCCATAGACCTATATGTTTTGATCGCCCATAGACCTATATGTTTTGATCGCCCATAGACCTATATGTTTTGAGCGCCCATAGGCCTATATGTTTTGATCGCCCATAGGCCTATATGTTTTGAGCGCCCATAGGCCTATATGTTTTGAGCGCCCATAGGCCTATATGTTTTGAGCGCCCATAGGCCTATATGTTTTGATCGCCCATAGGCCTATATGTTTTGATCGCCCATAGACCTATATGTTTTGATCGCCCATAGGCCTATATGTTTTGATCGCCCATAGGCCTATATGTTTTGATCGCCCATAGGCCTATATGTTTTGAGCGCCCATAGGCCTATATGTTTTGAGCGCCCATAGGTCTATATGTTTTGATCGCCCATAGGCCTATATGTTTTGATCGCCCATAGGCCTATATGTTTTGATCGCCCATAGGCCTATATGTTTTGATCGCCCATAGGCCTATATGTTTTGATCGCCCATAGACCTATATGTTTTGATCGCCCATAGGCCTATATGTTTTGATCGCCCATAGACCTATATGTTTTGATCGCCCATAGACCTATATGTTTTGATCGCCCATAGGCCTATATGTTTTGATCGCCCATAGGACATTAGATGAATCTTTTTTAATACCACAAATGAAAGGGTAGCCTACTTCGCTGACACTGACAAACCAATTAAAGTGACTTGAAGGGGAGACACAAATATAACATGACGTCCATCTTAACTGGAGGACATGTATTGTCCAAAAACAAACTTTGAAGTAGCACTGACTCAACAATGATAAATAGTGAATATGCCGCCGGGGAATCACCAGGGATATTGCCGATGCTCTCTGCTGGTGCCAATAAGATAGGCTATACTGTTGTTCAAACAATTCATTTAGCAAATTTTGAATACTAAAAGACAGATTTGTGTTTTCATTGTCTTCCCTTTACAGCAATAACCATATTCTTTCCAAACTGTTTTCCTGTGATTATATTTAGAAATATATTGCGAGATGCCTGGGTTGATCTCTTAGAGATTGTAGAAGGAAAGGCAGATTTAAAACAATCCACAACTCATCCTTTGGCCAAATCAAGCTCTAGTAGTCTATTTTGAATGATTCAATGTATTTCTGTATAGAAAGGAATAATCTAATTAGGTGAAATAATTTTGGCAATTTAATTCACTTTACATTAGGGAAGCTTAGCTTTCCCTAGGCTTATTGTAACCACATGTAACCTCCATTCACTATTCGAGTGCAGGCTATGGATGACATGTTTTTGTTTTTGTGCGCCATTCGAAAATTTAAAATAATTCCACACATGTAGGCTATTAGTAGGTTATAGGTATAAAGAAAAACAGATTCAATTGAGATTAGTCTGAAGGGTGAGAATATTACAAAGTGCTTGTCAAATTGTGCATGAGAGACTGATGAAGTGTGTGCAGCCTTCGCAAGAAACAGAGAAGAGCACAGAGTCGCATCATGCAGCCTTCAAATGTATTAACAATCTAAACACATAGCCTAACGTTTGTAACACTAAAGTTGCATAAATAACTCTACATTAAGCATATATGAGGACATGTTTCTTTGTTATCTGCTCAACATAGAAAAGCCGCATGTGCTCACCTCGGAAATCGTTTGGGGGAAAATGTCCTTTCTATTTTATTCAGCTATGTTCAATTGTATTTTTCTTACTATAAAATAATATAAAATAATGCCAATGAATACTAAGCAAATATTGTCGGCATAGCCAGATCACGACCTAACATAAGGACAACTCAGAATATACTATTCTGTTCTTCTGAAATGGGCTGTGACGGTGTAGGCCTGTTTAAATAGATTTATTAGACTTTTTAATGAAATGTAGATGTTCCAAAGGTTTGCATCAGTAGCTTGTAGGCTATGCGTGGAAGCCAGGAAATGCTAAACGTGTTTATGTTAGTGAATGGTCAATTACCGCGAGACTGGCAGCTATTTACATAACTATCACCGGGTGACAAAATGTCATGACCATCACAGCCCGAGGTGTGACCATTGAGCAAGTTGAGGAAGCTAAACTCCTAAGTATAAAATTGGATGGTCAATTATCATGGTCAAGTCATATTGACAAAGTTCTTGTAGAGATGTTATAAAAAGATGGTCTGCGTTTTTGACACAAGAATAAACTGTACTAATTGTTCAGGCTTTGGTCTTGTTCCCTCTTTATGGCTGTCTGGTAATATGGTCAAGTGCAGCAAAACTGCAGCTGACTCAAGACAGAGCAGCACGCCGTGCTCTGAACTGCACATACAGAACTAACATCAACAACATGCATGCCAGTCTTTCCTGGTTGAGGGTTGACTAGAGATTGACTGCTTCTCTTCTAGTTTTTATGATAAATATTACTGTGATTATAATTCCAGATTGTCTAGATAATCAAATAACATTCAACTCAGACAAACATACACACCCCACAAGGCATGCCACCAGGGGTCTCTTCAGACATTCATACATACCCCATACCCCTCTTCACAGTCCCCATGTCCAAAACGAATTCTCGGCAATGCACAGTATTATACAGAGCCATAAGCAAACAGCAAAAGTACTCCATTTAAAACAAAATAAAACATCCTATGGCACTATAGGGATTGGGAAGTGACACACACAACACCCACACACACACACACTGACACTCTAACACACACAATCTACACACATTATTCTTTAGTTGTATTGTTTGTATATTGTTGTATTTTTAAATTGTGTGAATGTTCTTGTCTGTCGGTCTATCAGTGTTTTGTTACTTGTCATCTTTTGTGTTTTTGTGTAGACCACAGGAAGAATAGCTGCTGCTTCGGCAACAGCTAATGGGGATCTGAATAAACCAAATCCCACACAAACGCACACGCGCACATGGTGTGTCTTTGCCTTTACCAGATGACAAAGTGGAATCAATAGAAGGACCCCCTCCTCCATTACTGACCAGGCCTGTGCAGTGAGCAGAGCAGCCTGTCAATACTGACTGCAGATTTAACATGGTGTTATAGGAAGAGTAATGGACCTGATTGAGTGGCATGAAATGATGATATATTAGACAGCAGCACAGGGTACTACAGAATGGTTGAACACCTAAGTGACCACCTCTGAGCAGGAAATACAGGTCTGAGAACAGTCCATAAACCATTAATTAGACAGCAGCACAGTGTAATACAGGATGGTTGAAACACCACCGGAAACCTCCAAGTAGGAAATACTGTTCTGAGAACAGTACATAAAACCTGGCTGAATCACCACAAGATACCGCTGAGCAGGAAATGCTGAGAAACCTACACCATACAACAAGAAATGTCACGGCTAATAGAGCTGAAGATATCTAATCACCTTTAATGTCAGTCAGACCTCAGTACTTTGCCATGTTTTTCTGGGTTGTTGCATTTCTATTTTAAGGGTTGTGGTTTTATACAGTATATCAGGCCAGTCATTGAGTCATGACGAGATGCAGACTTCAGATCAACTTGTTGGAGAGTTGTATCCGTGTAGTTAAGGAGTTGTTATGGCATACTTTAATGAACGGGAAAATGTAGATCTCCACTTAAATGGACATGCCCCAAGGTAATTCTTTTTTCATGACTTGCCCATAAACAATATCTAGTAATGCTGCATACTTTTAGAAAGTTCTGGAACTCGCCTTTCTGATGACAAATAGTTATACATTGCTTAGGTGTACTCACTTTTGAGGACACAAGGTCAAATACGTAGTACAACATATGATGTTTTTCCTCTTCAACAAAAGTGGTGTGATAGGGCACGAAATGACTGCAGTGCCTTCTAGATATAGTAACATTGAAATTATAAATGATCTACCATCGGATTTCACCTGTCTTACAACCTTCTAATAAATACGATCATGCTTTATGACAGCACAATATTTGCGCCACGTCACGTAACTGACTACAGAGAGTTTTTTCCAAAACGTCCTCTGAGGGATGCAGAGACAACATTCAAGTGGCTGCAGACTCATTACAACTTCTGCTCTAATCGCACAGTGGTTTTGGTCCTTCTGTGAACAAGAGAAAGTCTTGTTTAAATTCTACTAAATGAAGTTCATATTTTTTCATGCTGAAAGCACTAAATCCATCTGAGAACATCACAGCGAAATGAGACTGCTTCCTGCTCAAATCGCTAGACTCTTCCGTTTCAATTGTAATCACAGTCGGAGCCGCGTGCTCCACAACCCGAGCAAAAATATCCTTTGTCTAGATAGGCCAGGAAATGTGACGTGTCTCTCGCCGTGCAAATTAGGTTTCAGGTTTCACTGGATCTCATAGGTGAGTCGGAGACGGCATCAGAAGCGGGACAACCAGACCTTTCACAGAGTGCACAGGAATGGACATTGTGTCGTTCAAAGAGTGCTGTACACAGAAATGTCTGTTGGAACTGGTCCAGAACCACTCAAGGTCCCCTAAATCGTCACCGTAATGGCTAAGAGGCTTTAGTTCAGGTTGTGATTTTATATTTCTGTCCAGTCATTGAGTGATGAAGGGATGTTGACTTTGCGAAGATTAGATCAGCTTGATAGTGAGTTGTTGTTAAGAGATGTAACAGCCGTGGGAATACGTGTTGTTACACCTGCATTTTAGGGTTGTGATGCTATGTTTCTGCCCAGTCATTGCGTGATGTAGCGATGTAGACTGTACCCTAGGTGTCTTGTCTTCTGTGTTGCAGGTGAACCAGGAAAATGTGGTGAAGGTGGGCCACAAACAGGTGGTCAATACGATCCGACACGGGGGAAACCGGCTCATCATCAAAGTGGTGACGGTTAGCAGGAATCTGGACCCTGATGACACGGCTAGGAAGAAAGGTAAGCCTTTTATCCTCTCTCTCTCTCTCTCTCTCTCTCTCTCTCTCTCTCTCTCTCTCTCTCTTTCTCCCACCTTGCTGCTCTGCCCTACAACACCCTGCCAGCAGGATCAAAGTCTGATTAGTTGGGGTGAGTCCACAGTCAGGGTCCCAGCTCACCCTTCCAAACCAGAACTGGGTTTAATACTATTTGAAATATTTACAAATACTTCATATGTGCTTGACCAATAGATAGGCCCGAAACTGCGAACCCCGCAGTCTGGGCCGACTAGTGCAAACGTTCAAAGTATTTGAAAGATTTGAAATAGTTTTTGAACCCAGGTCTGTTCTAAACCGTCTTGGCTCGTCCTCGTACTGTACTGTAGTGTATCGGGAAGCTAGAAGCTGACGAGCTAGAAGAGCATTGACCACATTGCAGTTTTTCCTGATGACTATGCTGATTTTCAGCCTTGAAGTTAAGACGGTGGTCATGGGGGCATTCAAAAAAATTGCCTGTACTGCAGCACAGGTAAAAACATTTCAAAGCTGATGTACATCAACTGTCAGGGGCATATTTTAGAAGGGCATTTGTAAGGTATTTTGTTAGATGATTGCTGAACTTGGTCGCTTGCTTGACGTCACCCTACGAGACTTGTGAAGTTGTCACATTAACAACTCAGTGTTGCTGAAGCGCATACAAGCATTTTGGAAAGGAACTGTTTAACACGCCTAGCTGTATACTGTCGATCTCTCATCTGGGGCTTGTTCAGGATGATGTAACGTTACAGAACACTCACGTAGAAATATAGGCCTATGGCATAAAGCAGAAATGATTTTCTTGTCAGATGGAATAGGGAATAGTGTCAGCTCTATTCATTCTATCTTTATCTGCAACGTTCAGAACACGACCCTGAATACACCCCTGCTTTTCTGTGTTGTTGCAGTGCCCACACCTCCGCGTAGGGCTCCCTCCACTGCCCTGTCCATGGCCATGCGCTCCAAATCCATGACATCAGAGCTGGAGGAGCTTGGTAAGAAACCATCCGTACATGGGAGATTGTAATTCCAAGAGGTCAAATGCATTTTGTATCCTCTTGGTTTGTTCTCTGTGTGTTTGTTTAGTGATGTTGTTCTCTGGAAGATATAACATTTAAAAAAGTAATTATGTCCTCCTGATTTGTTTGTCAATACCTGCGACTACAGTGGACAAAGGTACGCAGCATACAGTAGCTACTGTTTGGTCACAGCTGCTCGCAACTGTCTTAAAATAGTTTTGTTCTCTCATTTTTAAATGTTAATTTCCTCCATTTAATATAGTACTATATTTACTCGACTTTGAGGGGGCATAGGCAATTATGCACTTTGCGCAAAGGCACTAAGGTGTTCTGCTCTGTACCATTTGATCTGAAGAGGGCTGAAGAGAAAACATTTTAACGACAGTGCGGAATCATCTAATGTGATAAAGAGCTCATTAGACAGCGTGACTGATCATTTTGACTACTTTGAATGATCATAGCAATTGCATAATTCCATTCTATGTCATCATACATCTAACCTAATGAATTTTGGATTATTAATTTACTTAATCATTTCATTTATTGTTTGATTGTTTTAACTCTGAGCCGTATAAAGTATGTAAATAGCTTTGATTTAACTTCACCATTTGAAAAAGCTTTCACCTTATTGCTGACTCATCTGTCGCTTATAACTGTTCTGCAGTAGGTGTTGTTTTGAAGGGCCGGTCGTAGAAATGGCATGAAAGGGTTGATCATTCTATGTCTATTTGTCAGGTGTCATGTTTAGAAGCTTTTAAACATGTATACAATTGCTTTTACGAAAATGCACTATATATACAAAAGTATGTGGACTCGCCCTTCAAAAGTTGTGGTTGCTGCTATGTCATGCACGCCTGTGGCTGACAGGTGTATAAAATCGAACACACCGCCATGCAATCTCCATAGACAAACACTGGCAGTTGAATGGCCTTACTGAAGAGCTCAGTCCAACAAGTCTCTTTGTCAAATTTCTGCCCTGCTAGAGCTGCCCTAGTCAACTATAAGGGCTGTTATTGTGAAGTGGAAACGTCTAGGAGCAACAACGGCTCAGCCGCAAAGTGGTAAGCCACACAAGCTCACAGAACGGGACTGCCGAGTGCAGAAGCGAGTAGCGCGTAAAAATCACCTCTCCTCTGTTGAAACATTCACTACTGTGTTTCTGGAACTTCAGCACAAGAACTGTTCGGGAGCTTCATGAAATGGGTTTCCCATGGCCAAGGGGTACTGAATGTTTCAACCTAGGATGCATTCCGACAGACAAATCTGGGTTTGGCAGATGCCAGGAGAACGCTACCTGCCCCAATGCATACTGTAGTGCCAACTTTAAAGTTTGATAGAGGAGGAATAATGATCTGTGGCTGTTTTTCATGGTTCGGTCTAGGCCCTTTTAGTTCCAGTGAAGGGAATACAATGACATTCTAGACGATTCTGTGCTTCCAACTTTGTGGCAACAGTTTGGTGAAGGCCCTTCCATGTTTCAGCATGACAATGTCCCCATGCACAAAGCGAGGTCCATACAGAAATGGTTTATGAAGATCATGTGGAAGAACTTCACTGGCCTGCACAGAGCCCTGACCTCAACCCCATCAAACACCTTTGGGATGAATTGGAACGCCGACTGCAATCCAGGCCTAATCGGCCAATATCAGTCCCCGACCTCACTAATGGTATTGTGGCTGAATGGAAGCAAGTCCCCACAGCAAAGTTCCAACATCAAGTGGAAAGCCTTCTCAGAAGAGCGGAGGCTATTATAGCAGCAAAGGGGGGGCCGACTCTATATTAATGCCCTTTGATTTTGGAATGAGATGTTCGACGAGCAGGTGTCCATATGCTTTTGACCATCCCCTAGGCTTACATTTGGCAAAGTAGTGATGAGTAGTGGTCTTTATATTACGCTGCTTTAAATGACAATATTCCACTATTTGTTTTGCATAATAGCCTGTGTTCTTGTTGAGAGAAACTTTTTGTTGATTTCTTTTTGATCATCATTTGTTACATACGTTTGTATATTCTCTTTTTTTCTAAGCCACTTTGAGGAAAAAAGTGACCGGTGGTAAGTGTGATCGGCATGCTTCATACATTACATGTTATCTGTACGTCCATAGAAAGTACAAAATGCTTGATGCACTTTTCACTTTTTCTCTTAGATCCCTTATTTCTTTATCAACACAATTTGTGCATTTTACTTGCATGCCTACTAAACTGTAAGAGGGCAGGTATGAAGGTCAACTAATGTTCGCCGTCTCAGGGTTGTAAACGGGCGTGCAAGCACATTAAGAACATAAGAAAGTGCCCTTCTGAACTAGAAGCTTTTTAAAGACTTGTTAGCACATCACAACACTTGATATCCTTAGCTTTTCACAGCGTTCACATCATGCGTACTTCAGTTCGGTGTGAGAGTGCAATGCTATTGCCATGCATTATTCATTGCTCTGCCCCTCTTTTAAACACAGTTATGCAAGATCAGGAAAAAAACCAACAGCCGAGATCTCACATGCATCCCAAATGGCACCCTATTCCCTCTACAGTGCACTACTTTTGACGTGGGACCTGGTCACAACTAGTGCAATACAAAGGGAATAGGGTTCCATTTGGGATGCAGCCCTCAGCTCACCACAGATTCTTATCCTTCCGAAATAGTTTCACTGTTCTCTGTAACGATAAAAGGATTTGAAACACCTTTATGGAATAAGAACTAGGGGCCTAGGTAATGCACAACAGTCAGCTGCACATTTCAAAGAGCAGCCAGATACCTTCTCAGAATACACTGTGACTTAACTTTAAGGGCACAACACTGTTATACAATGAGCCCACTACCGATAGGCTTTGACTCATACGGAAACAAGGTGTTGCCATGGAAATAATGCTGCATACAGTGTAGTGTGTCGTCCAATATACTGTAGCAGCACAGCATAGTACCTGCAAAAAATAGTCTCTACAGTCCTGCAGCTTCCTACTCTTAGGCACGTTCTTCAGCTGGATTGGCCTCCTTCTGTGTTCACTGCTTTAAACCACAACACTGGAGATTTGCAGGAATGCTTCTAGAATGTGTGGTGACACCAGACACTGAGGTGTCCTAGAATGAGTGGCTTCATCAATCCACCAGTGTTCCTTACTGTCATAAATACTGCAACGTTACTGTAGCCAGAGGATGTGACAGAGAGAGAGCGAGAGAGAGAGGTTGCTGATTGGCCTAAACATCAGCGCCACAGGTAACTTCCACAAAGCTGTGGACGATCTGAGAGACAAGGCAAGAAGGGCATTCTATGCCATCAAAAGGAACATAACATTTGGCATACCAATTAGGAGCTGGCTAAAAATACTTGAATCAGTTATAGAACCCATTGCCCTTTATGGTTGTGAGGTCTGGGGTCCCCTCACCAACCAAGAATTCACAAAATGGGACAAATACCAAAATGAGACTATGCATGCAAAAAATATCCTCTGTGTACAACGTAAAACACCAAATAATGCATGCAGTGCAGAATTAGGCCGATATCCGCTAATTATCAAAATCCAGAAAAGAGACGTTAAATTCTACAACCATCTAAAAGGAAGCGATTCTCAAACCGTCCATAACAAAGTCATCACATACAGAGATATGAACCTGGAGAAGAGTCCCCCTAAGCAAGCTGGTCCTGTGGCTCTGTTCACAAACACAAACAGACCCCACAGAGCCCCAGGACAGCAACAAAATTAGACCCAACCAAATCATGAGAAAACAAAAAGATAATTACTTGACACATTGGAAAGAATTAACAACAAAACAGAGCAAACTAGAATGCTATTTGGGCCTAAACAGAGAGTATACAGTGGCAGAATACCTGACCACTGTGACTGACCCAAATTTAAGGAAATCTTTGACTATGTACAGACTCAGTGAGGATAGCCTTGTCATTGAGAAAGGTTGCCGTAGGCAGACCTGGCTCTCAAGAGAAGACAGGCTATGTGCACACTGCCCACAAAATGAGGTGGAAACTGAGCTGCACTTCCTAACCTCCTGCCAAATGTATGACCATATTAAAGACACATATTTCCCTCAGATTACACAGATCCACAAAGAATTCGAAAACAAACCCGATTTCGATAAACTCCCGTATCTACTGGGTGAAATACCACAGTGTGCCATCACAGCAGCAATATTTGTGACCTGTTGCCACAAGAAAAGGGCAACCAGTGAAGAACAAACACCATTGTAAATATAACCCATATTTATGTTTATTTATTTTCCCTTTTGTACTTTAACCATTTCCACATTGTTACAACATTATATATATTTATAATATGACATTTGTAATGTCTTTATTCTTTTGGAACTTCTGTGAGTGTAATGTTTACTGTTCTTTTGGAACTTCTGTGAGTGTAATGTTTACTGTTAATTTTAATTGTTTATTTCACTTTTACATATGATCTACTTCACTTGCTTTGGCAATGTTAACATGTGTTTCCCATGCCAATAAAGCCCCTTGAATTGAATTGAATTGA